>NW_022884243.1:0-20688 GCF_011952255.1 Bombus vosnesenskii | reverse complement strand
ACGTTATAACGTTATACGGTATAATGTAATACGATATAGCGTTATACTATATAACGTTGTACTATATAACGTTATACCGTTATAACGTTATTCTATATGACGTAATACGTTATAACGTTATACTATATAATGTAATACGGTATAACGTTATTCTATATAACGTAATACGTTATAACGTTATACTATGTAACGTAATACGTTATAATGTTATACTACCTAACGTAATACCTTATAACGTTATACTATATAATGTAATACGATATAGCGTTATACTATATAACGTTATACTATATAACGTTATACCGTTATAACGTTATTCTATATGACGTCATACGTTATAACGTTATTCTGTAGAACGTCATACGTTATAAAATTATACTATATAAAGTAAGACACTATAACATTATACTATATAACGTAATACGGTATAACGTTATTCTACATAACGTAATACGTTATAAAATTACACTATAAAACTGAATATGTTATAACGTTGTACCATAAAACGTAATACGTTACTACGTTATGCCATATAGTGTAATACGTTATAACGTTATCCTATAAAATGCAATACGTTATACCGTTATACCATATAACGTAATACGTTATAACGTTATTCTATGTAGCGTCATACGTTACGAAATTATACTATATAAAGTAATACTTTATAACGTTATACTATATAAAGTAATACGTTATAACGTTACAGCATATAATGTAATAGGCTATAACGTTATTATATAAAATGCAATACGTTATATCGTTATACCATATAACGTAATACGTTATAACGTTATTCTATGTAACGTCATACGTTATAAAATTCTACTATATAAAGTAATACGTTATAACGTTATACTATATAACGTAATACTGTATAACGTTATACTATATAACGTAATACGTTATAACATTACACTATCAAACTGAATATGTCATAACGTTATACCATATGTCGTAATTCGTTTAAACGTTATTCTATAAAATGCAATACTTTATAATGTTATGCTCTATAACGTAATACATTATAACGTTATACCATACAACGTAATACGTTATAACGTTATTCTATGTAACGTCATACGTTATAACGTTACACTATATAACGTTATACATTATAACGTTACACTATATAACGTAACTCGTTATAACGTTATACCATATAACGTAATACGGTATAACGTTATACTATATAACGTAATACGTTACTACGTTATTCTGTCTAACGTAATACGTTATAAAGTTATACTATAAAACGTAATACGTTATAAAGTTATTCTGCGGAACGTCATGCGTTATAATGTTGCTCTATATAATGTAAAACGGTATAACGTTATACTATATAACATAATACATTATAACTTTATACTATAAAACGTAATACGTTATAACGTTATTCTATGTAACGTCATACGTTATAAAATTATACTATATAAAGTAATACATTATAACGTTATACTATATAACGTAATACGGTATAACGTTATACTATATAACGTAATACGTTATAACATTACGCTATAAAACTGCATATGTTATAACATTATACCATATGTCGCAATTCGTTATAACGTTATTCTATAAAATGCAATTCCTTATAATGTTATACCATATAACGTAATACGTTATAACGTTATACCATAAAATGTAATACATTAGAACGTTATACTATATAACGTAATACGTTATAACGTTATACAATATAGCGTTATACTATATAACATAATGCGTTATAAAGTTATACTATAAAACGTAATACGTTATAAAGTTATACTAAAAAACGTAATACGTTATAACTTTATACCGTATAACGTAACACGTCTTAACGTTTTTGTATGTAACGTCATACGTTATAACGTTATACCATATAACGTAATACGTTATAACGTTACACCATATAACGTAATACTTTATAACGTTATTCTATGTAACGTCATACGTTATAACGTTATTCTGTAGAACGTCATACGTTATAACGTTACACTATATAATGTAATACGGTATAACGTTACTCTATATAACGTAATACGTTATAACGTTATACTATGTAACGTAATACGTTATAATGTTATACTACCTAACCTAATACCTTATAACATTATACCATATAATGTAAAACGTTATAACGTTATTCTATGAAATGCAATACGTTATAACGTTATACCATATAACGTAATACGTTATAACGTTATTCTATGTAACGTCATACGTTATAAAATTATACTATATGAAGTTAGACACTATAACATTATACTATATAACGTAATACGGTATAACGTTACACTATAAAACTGAATATGTTATAACGTTATACCATATAACGTAATACGTAATTACGTTATGCCATATAGTGTAATACGTTATACCGTTATCCTATAAAATGCAATACGTTATACCGTTATACCCTGTAACGTAATACATTATAGCGTTATTCTATGTAACGTCATACGTTATGAAATTATATTATATAAAGTAATACGTTATAATGTTATACTATATAACGTAATACGTTATAACGTTATACCATATAATGTAAAACGCTATAATTTTATTCTATAAAATGCAATACGTTATAACGTTATACCATATAACGTAATACGTTATAACGTTATTCTATGTAACGTCATACGTTACAACGTTACACTATATAACGTGATACGATATAACGTTATACTATATAACGTCATACGTTATAACGTTACACTATATAACGTAACTCGTTATAACGTTATGCTATATAACGTAATACGTTATTACGTTATACTATATAACGTAATAAGTTATAACATTATGCTATAAAACGTTATACGTTATAAAGTTATACTATATAACATAATACGTTATAACTTTATACTATAAAACGTAATACGTTATAACGTTATTCTATGTAACGTCATACGTTATAAAGTTATACTATGTAAAGTAATACATTATAACGTTGTACTATATAACGTAAAACGGTATAACGTTATACTATATAACGTAATACGTTATAACATTAAGCTATCAAACTGAATATGTTATAACGCTATACCATATGTCGTAATTCGTTTAAACGTTATTCTATAAAATGCAATACGTTATAATGTTATGCTCTATAACGTAATACGTTATAACGATATACCATATTAAGTAATACGTTATAACGTTATACCATATAACGTAATACGTTATAACGTTATTCTATGTAACGTAATACGTTATAACGTTATACTATGTAACGTAATACGTTATAATGTTATACAACCTAACGTAATACCTTATAACGTTATACGATATAATGTAATACGTTATTACGTTATACTATGCAATGTAATAAGTTAGAACGTTATTCCATAAAACGAAATACGTAATAACGTTATACCATATATCGTAATACGTTATTACGTTATTCTGTGAAACGTCATACGTTACAACGTTACACTATATAATGTAAGACGATATAGCGTTATACTATATAACGTTATACTATATAACGTTATACCGTTATAACGTTATTCTATATGACGTAATACGTTATAACGTTATACTATATAACGTAATACGTTATAATGCTACACTACATAACGTAATTCGTTATGACGTTATACTATCTAATGTAATACCTTATAACGTTATACTTTATAACGTAATACGTTATAACATTATACCATATAATGTAAAACGTTATAACGTTATTCCATGAAATGCAATACGTTATAACGTTATACCATATAACGTAATACGTTATAACGTTATTCTATGTAACGTCATACGTTATAAAATTATACTATATAAAGTTAGACACTATAACATTATACTATATAACGTAATACGGTATAACGTTACACTATAAAACTGAATATGTTATAACGTTATACCATATAACGTAATACGTTATTACGTTATGCCATATAGTGTAATACGTTATAACGTTATCCTATGAAATGCAATACGTTATACCGTTATACCATGTAACGTAATACGTTATAACGTTATTCTATGTAACGTCATACGTTATGAAATTATATTATATAAAGTAATACGTTATAACGTTATACTATATAACGTAATACGTTATAACGTTATACCATATAATGTAAAACGCTATAATTTTATTCTATAAAATGCAATACGTTATAACGTTATACCATATAACGTAATACGTTATAACGTTATTCTATGTAACGTCATACGTTACAACGTTACACTATATAACGTGATACGATATAACGTTATACTATATAACGTCATACGTTATAACGTTACACTATATAACGTAACTCGTTATAACGTTATACTATATAACGTAATACGTTATTACGTTATACTATATAACGTAATAAGTTATAACATTATGCTATAAAACGTTATACGTTATAACGTTATTCTATGTAACGTCATACGTTATAAAGTTATACTATGTAAAGTAATACATTATAACGTTGTGCTATATAACGTAAAACGGTATAACGTTATACTATATAACGTAATACGTTATAACATTAAGCTATCAAACTGAATATGTTATAACGTTATACCATATGTCGTAATTCGTTTAAACGTTATTCTATAAAATGCAATACGTTATAATGTTATACTACTTAACGCAATACGTTATTACGTTATTCTATGTAACGTAGTACGTTATAACGTTATTCTGCGGAACGTCATGCGTTATAACATTTCTCTATATAATGTAATACGATATAACGTTATATTATATAACGTAATACGTTATAACGTTATACCATATAACGTAATACGTTATAACGTTATACTATATAACATAATACGTTATTACGTTATTACGTTATCCTATAGAACGTAATACGTTATAACGTTATTCTGCGGAACGTCATGCGTTATAACGTTATTCTATATAAGGTAAATCGGTATAACGTTATACTATATAACGTAATACGTTATTACGTTATTCTATCTAACGTAATACGTCATAAAATTATACTTGTCGGAGATAAGGTGACACTGGTGCCTTCCCTCTGAAACCTCGGGAAGATCCATAGAAACATTGTAATTAAAATCTACAGTTGTAACTAAACGATTTGCCGTCATTCTAACCAATTGTATTTGTTTAAGTCTTGTGACAATGAGCTTGGGCTCAAGGCGACAATTAGTCGCCGAACGTGGCCGCGGTCAACTGGACGATCTCTCCATCTAACAAAGACATTAAGTAACCCTATAGCTCTCCTTAAAAGAAAGATTTGTAGCGGCACGTGGCAGTAAACATTCCAACGGTTTCTATCCCGTAGCTCGCCGCACGTAGATCCTATTCTCCGGGCAGGATGTTTACCAGATGCCGACGCGTCTCCGCAGTACGTGATCGGCTAGCCCGAGAACCGTTATAAACACTAATATCTAGGTACCTGAAGTCCTTCAACAGACCTTGTCCCACAGCTGGCCATGCAGCCATCAGTGAGCCCATTCCACCCAACCACGCCCTCCCACCAGCAACCTCCCAGCCACACCACCCCATTTTAATAAGAGATTGGCCAATTAGCAGCAACGTCAATTTCCCTTACTTCCCGAACGTAGGATATCCCCGACGAATCCGATGATCTCGTGTCCTTAGACACGCCCCATCATAGTTTTCCTCTGAGGTATCACCGGGACGGAAAGTCATTCTCTCTTGCGATTTTATCGACAAAAGGATTAACGCCTTACGGTCAGTGAATATTAACAAAGAATCCGACTTAGATTTTGCGAGTGCGTACGACTACCATCCCGTTGTCCGCGGATTCGTTATCGAACCTAAGGCCATTGTCCCTAGCGTCGCGAGTGTGTGATCATTGTGAGTTTGTGTCAACTCTGTAACATTTTTGCGTGTGTCAATAAAAGTAACTTCAGTGTAAGAAAATGGATAGCCTCAGTGAAGAATCCTAACCTGTCCCAAGCCCCCGCCACGAGGACGACTCGAGCCCAGATTCGGACATTGACTCAACATATATATTACAATTATTTTATTTAATTACATATAAAATTTATATAAATTTATTTGAAGATTATTAATAATTTTTTTTATTTGATAAATTTTATAAATTTTTTAAATTTTAATATATTTTATAAGTTTCTATATTTTAAATTTTAATGTTTTAGTAAAAATTTATTTATTTATATATATATAAATATATAATATAAATGAAATAATTTAATGATTAGTAATTTAATTAGAATAATGTTAATAACTTTAATTTATAAATATTTTAAAAATATTTAATATTATTTTAATTAAATTTTTTATATATTAATATAAATATATAATTATAAAATTTTGAATTTATTCTAGACTGATGAAAATTGGTCACCTTACGATCGCGTTGGTTTATTTATGCTGGTCGAGGGGATACCGGTAAATTTCCATTCGCCTTTGTTAGACGGTTGCATGAAGCGGCGACATTGTTTTTGCCCGAAGTTTACTTATTATTATTACAGTATCGCTACAGTGTGTCGCTACAATATTATATAAATTTTTATGTATGGGATGCGGAACAAATTAAACGGGTCTGAAAAAAGCAAATTCTTGAACTAAAACAGCAACAATTATTAGTAGCAAAAATATCGAAATAAGAAGAAGTTGTAAATTACACGATTTCTTAAAAAATGTTGCAGATTATGACAAAAAGAAAAGCACTGGTCGGTCGTCATCGTTATCCGATCGTGATAAGCGAGCAATTTTGCGTGTAGCAAGTACCAGTACTATTTTCAGACGAAAAATAATCAACTTGGATGATCCTGATGGGATTATTTTCATGACATAAGAAAAGAGACAATGTCGGCAATTCGAAGACAAATAGGAGGAGGCAGCGTGATGGTTTGGGCCGGCATCAGTTATTTCGGCAAGACATGTATCACGTTCATCGATGGGAGAATGAATAGTGTCCGGTACATAAATTTATTCAACGAACAAATAAATAATCATGCAGAACGCGTTTCTGGACCTGATTACATCTTTCAACAAGATAATGCACCTGTACCCACATCAGGATTGGTCCAATCATACTTTAATGCAAATATATATCTGTTTTGCCGTGGCTAGCACGCTCCCCGGGCCTTAATGTTATTAAAAATTGCTGGACAGAACTTGTTCACGGCGTATACGCGAATGGAAAGCAGTGTCAACACGTACAAGAATTAAAAAATGCAATTGTACGCGAATGGGATACATTGAGTCAAAATTATATTCAGAAACTACATAAATTGATAGCAAATCGTACAATAGAAGTAATAGAAAATAAAGGGGGATGTACTCATTTTTTTTGTTACACACTAAATCTCATAATATTTTTAATTATTTTCAACAAACCGCATATCCTGAGCTCATAATGTTTTGATACTATACGTTACAGACGAAAAACGTTACATGCGTCATTGAGCAATTGAAGATAGCTCACATGGGCTATCTCTTTCATGGGCATGATCGCATTCAAAGATCATGTTTTATATAAAATAAGTAGTTACATTGAAAGGCAAGAATCGCACGCTAAAAATGTGGGAAAAATGACAAATAAGGAAAAATTCCACAGGATCTTAGGGCATGTAAACTTTAATTATTTAGATACAATGTGTAAAAAAAAAAATTAGTTGAGGGAATGCCAGAAAATTTTGAGTAAGTACAATTAAAATGTGGCACACGTGTCCAAAATAAAATGCACAATTTACCGTTCCAAAATAACCGTAGTAGAGCACGCGAGATTTTCGAATAAGTACATACCGATTTAAATGGACCTCATAAAAATACCGGGTTTGATGGATCTAAATATTTCTTAACATTTATAGACGATTACAGTAAGTGCGCATTGATTTATACTTTGAAATCAAAAGATGAAGTTTACATTTGTTTCCTTGATTATACGAACAAAATGGAAAATCTTACTGGTAAGAAGATAAAGAGATTAAGATGCGATAATGGAAAAGAATATATGAACAAAAACATGTACAATCTAACTAGGGCAATGGAAATGGTCCTGGAACCATGCCCACCTTATGTTCACGAATTAAATGGAACAGCTGAGCGCTACAATAGAACAATTATGAATTCCGCTAGATGCTTATTACATGATTCAAAGCTGAAGATTAAATATTGGCCGGAAATAGTTAGAGCCGCGGCGTACTTAAAAAATAGGACCATTACGAACACATATGAAAATAAAACACCATTTGAAATATTTTTTAAAAGGAAACCGAATATAAATAATTTAAGATTGTACGGAAGTAGAGATTTCGTAAGAATACCTGAAATTAAAATAAATTCGAAATGGGACAAAATAGCAGACACTGGGATACTTGTAGGTTATGAAAACATTGGATATAGGATCCTAGTTAATAATAAAATTATAATTGCAAGGCACGCAGAATTTATAGATGAAGATGATAATTTAGACGGATTTCAAGGAGAAGATGAATCAGACAATGAAACAGAAAAGGATTTTGACGAACATTCGGATTCAAACGAAATTCATGAAAATGAAATAAATGACGAAAAGGTCGAGCAGGTTGCAATAAAAGCGGAGAGAAAGTTAAGTAACAAATCAGAAAGAAAACTTGAGGACATAGAAAATAATTTGAGAAGGTCAGGACAGGGAAGAAAGAAACCTCAAAGGTATGGCCAAACGAGCTCATATTTCATTTATGTGAATGTAGTTGGCGCAGACAGTCCTCAAACCTATGAAGAAGCTTTAAGTGTAGATGACAGCGGTTCATGGAAAGAAGCAATGGATCGAGAAATGAATAGTTTAATCAAAAATAAGACCTGGCAACTAGTAGAGAAACCAAAAGACAAAAAAGTATTAGACTTGAAATGGGTATATACGAATAAATCTGATAATCGTAAGAAAGCACGATTAGTCGTTCGAGGCTTCCAACAAAATGAAGTACTGGAAGATTTATACTCTCCAATGGCAAAAATGTAAACGTTGAAGTTATTACTATCTTATTGTTGTCAATATGGTTTGACGATTATGCAAATGGATGTAGAAACAGTATCCCTAAACGAAACTATAAAATCGGAAGTATTTGTAAAACAACCTATAGGTCACGACAATAAAAGCGGGAAAGTATGTAAATTAACAAAAACGTTATATGGATTGCATGAAAGTTCAAGAGCTTGGTATGAATGTTTCCACGAGTATATGAAAAAATGAGGATTTCAAAGAAGTAAGAGTGATTATTGTCTGTATATGAAGTATGAGAGCGATGATGTTATATATTTAATTCTATTCGTAGACGACTTATTAACATGTGGAAAAAACAAAAGAAAAATCCATGAGATTAAAAACAAATTGTCAAACCAATTTGCGATGAAGGACTTAGGTGAAGTAAAGACTTACTTAGGAATAAACATTGAATACGATAATAAGAAGTGTGAGATGAAATTAGATCGAAGTAGTTATATAGAGTCATTAGCGAAACAACATAATATAGAAAATAGTAAATTTTACATCAATAGTATAATTTACATCAATGGAACAAAACTTAAGTTTAGAACCCGCACAATCAGCCTCAGACTATATAAGATATAGAAATCTCATAGGAGCTTTATTATATATTAGTACTGGAACAAGATTAAACGTTAGAGATAGTGTAAACTATTTAAGTCGATTTCAAAACAGTTACAACGAGACCCACTATAAATATGCATTGAGAATTTTGAAATATTTATATTTAACTAGGAAATTAAAGTTATAAAAACTTATAAAAGAAATTTGAATGCTGAAGTTATTGATTGTTTTGTTGACGCTGATTGGGCTGGAGATAAAGTAGATAGAAAATCCACTACGGGATTTATCATAAGATTTTTCGGAAACGCAATTTACCGGAAATCAAGAAAGCAAAGTGGCGTGACAAAATCATCAACAGCCGCCGGGTATGTAGCTTTATCGGAAGCTGTGAGCGAAATTAAATTTGTAAGAGAATTGTTGAAAGATTTCAAAATAATGATCGAGACGCCAATAAAAATTTACGAAGATAATTCTGGAGCGATTGCGATATCAAAATTTGGTAGCTTGACAAAAAATTCTAAGTATATTGAAGTTCATTTCCATTTTGTGCACGAAAGTTACGAAAATAAAGAGATTGACATTATAAAAGTAGATTCAGAAAATAATGTAGCTAATATTTTAACGAAGGCTATAGGGAGAAACAAATTTGAAAATTTTAGATTACTTTTAAGAATAGTTTGATTGACTTATAAAAGGAAATGAATATGCAGCACAAAAAATTGAGGAGGTGTGTTGAGATTTGTATAATTTTCTGTGCTGGACCGGGTTAAGTGCGTAGTAGAGATACTTGTATGTGGGTATCAGTGTGTGGAGGTATGTGTGTGGGCGGCGTCTCGAAAGCAGATCAATGTAAACTGTTCAGTCGGTTAACAGTCGGGTATAGAAGAAAGTACTGAGACGCGTGCAAGTGTGTATCGATGAATATATAAGAAATCCTCCATAAAATAAATATATTACTACTCTAATGTTAATCCTCAGTATCAATTTAGTGTTCCTATAACATTATTTCGGCTTCAAAGATCGACAATTCTCAACATTAGTACAAAAATCTGAGCAAACCAATAATCAGATTACCCACTACCAAATCTATCAACATTCTATTCCTCAGAAGTTCTCCCAGAAAATTTTAAGTACGCGCATCGTATCTTTTTAAAACCTATCACATCATTGATCGCGTCTCGCCGCTAACAGAATCTCTAGTACCACTATTCGCCACTTTTCACTAGCCCTTTTATTGCCATAACTTGAAAGCGTATAAATGCCAGAAAGAATATCTCCACGTCCCGTAACCGGAGGCTTTTCATTTTCCAGAATTGTTGAATTTCGCGTTGTACGCCTGGAAAAGGGGCGAGAGTACACGTACGCGAGCCCACTACGATTAATCATTCTGTTTTTCGATGCTGCCTCTCCCGACTTCGTGCTACCTCGTTTTTTTTTTCGTTTTCGGCCAGTTATCATGGAGGAGTCGGGGGTAATTGTTTGCTCACAGTACGAATAACAAGGGCGCCAAAGCCGGACGAGCCAGCAGATTCGTTAGGCAAGCATTTAACGAAAAATGACGCGGCGTTTCCCCGAGCTGTCTCCACCCATTCTCGTCCGGTTAGTTTGTGTTTTAACTCGTTACGTCCATCCCTTTCACCGATCAAAAAAAGAACTACGACTACTACTACTACTACTACTACTACAAATACTAAAAGCGAGCATAATGACAAAGTAGTAACAAGAATGACTTCCCGTGCTCTGGATAGTCCAGAGGATGCGGAGTCATTGGTAGTTACCTTCTTCTATGGCAGTTTGCCGGGCTTCTTCGGCTCGTAACCTCTTCTTTCTTCGGGCGCAATGCCCACTGAAACTTACATCTAAGCTCGAGACATTCTAAATAGCAAACCAAAAAATAAAGTACAAAGGTGAAATAAAAAGATAAATCGCGGAAGCTGATCCAAGTGCACATAAATGAACAACGATCATATAGCGATCGCTGTCCGTTCGCATCCGCATGCTCGAGCAATATTAACGTTCGTTTCGAAAACTACTCGCGATCACGACCGCGAAATTAAATAAATCGACGAGCAAAGCCAGACGCGATGACACGTTCCATTCGTGTCAGCTTTACCGTCGATTATTCGAATGAAATTCCCTGAAGCAGGTTGGTCACTCGAAAACGCGTCTACCCGATCAGAGGTTCACCTCCACGGTTCTCACACATATCACCAGGGCGCAAGAGCCTCCACTAGAGAGAATGTCCCGAGATGCCTCCAACACCCGAGCTTAACACGCAACATGTACACTCTAATTTACGTACCATTTTCCTGAAATCGACTGACGAAGGCTAGTGACCATTGCGCAAAAAGTGATAAAACACATCTAAAGAAATTATATCGTTAAAATAAATATAAGTAAACTTGGAATTATAATTGTAATTTACAGCAATATTAACAGCGTGTTACGCTTAATCGTGTAGCTAATATTACCACGAATTGTGATTGTATTGATACGTCTCCACATTTTTCGTATCTTAAGTTGTAGCGAATGAGAAGAACGACGCAATTCCACAGCCTAACCACACACACACACACACAATGTGGAAAATACGTCGTGCACGATACCCTAACACATGGTCAGCAGCTGAGAAATTTTTGCATTAATTATAGTCATCGTGCCCAATGTCTTTTTCCCATTCAAGTAACACCTGAGCACGTGAATGACATCCTGACAATGGGCACGGCAATTGTTAAATCTGAAAATCCTAATCTAAAAGCATGATTAGTTTGTCATTTGTATTTAACGGACTAACGTCCTTTGATTTTACATTTTATTACTTCGTTTTGGATTATAATAACTCTGCTTTATTAATTTAATAAATTACTGAAATTTTAATATTATCAAAAAAGTAACATTAATTGAAAAAAGACTAAGACTCGATGAAATAGAATAATTGTCTCTAAATGCATTACCAAGATAGAAATAATCTTCGGCAATCTCTTCGTCAAAGCACATTTCCCAAAATGCAGAAACAGCGTTCAAAATTATTGCTTTGTTTCAAAAATCTGCCTGTCGCGAAGTTTCTTCTTGCACATAAAATTTCACACATTCTTGTACGGAAAAGAAATAAATTTTAATTCATCTTTTAAATTCTACTTACGTTTATAGTATCTGAAGTCAAACAAAAGAATGTGATATATTATAATTAATATTGTCACAAAATGAATGTATCGCGTATTGTATGTATCGTCATTATCATTGAGTAAAAATTGCATCTTTCATTCCAACGAAATCGGAGGGCATCCGATTTTTCCTTCGGTACCTCTTATTTATACTAAAATTCATTGCTTAAGATTAAGTGTAGTTATGTCATACAAGTATATTCGTCTAGATATTTGCCTTTTGCAAATATTTATACTGAATACTATTATACATATTTGTCAGTACCACGAATATATTCTCAAATTTATATGTTTAAACTAATTATTAAAAAATTAATGATTATAATCGCGATGTGTAACAAGACCTATCCTGAACTAATAAATAAAGATATGAAAAAAAATGTTACTACTCACGGGTGTAAAAAATACCCGCGGTCACTATGCTCGCAAAAAATTCTACATAATACAACCAGTCACCCGTGCCGATTCGGACCTTTCATCCTACGACATAATTGGGTGACCGGAGGAACAAAAACGCATGCGACTCACCATTAGAAGCGGAGAAGCGGAAAACGTTCCCATCGACACTGCATTATCTCAGCAAATATCATTTCAAAGACTAACATCAGGCAGGAACTGTCGAAAATCCAATGGTGGAAATGGAGGTTATGAAAAATCTGTTACAAAACAAAACACGATAAGTGATCGCTGATTATTTGGAATGTTGGAGATTGTGAAAAATGGAAATTTATTACACTCCTAACTTTAGTAATAATAAAGATTGAAATTCTAATAAACATCCATAAATGTAAAAACTGAAACTCTAATATAAAAGTTTAAAATCTAGAAATCAAAAATCTAACGATTTTTTAAATATATTAGTCATTTGTTTTATAATTTGGTATTAAAACTCGAACACTTTTTTTATTTTAATAGAAGAATAATCTTAGAAAACCCTAACCTATGAAATTTTCAATCAAATTGTATTTCTTAATCAATAGTATTGAAAGCAAAATATACAGAATACACATAATTCAAGTAAGATATGTGAAGTTACTTACATTCTTGGCTTTTGAGCCATCGTTGGAGCATTCCCAAAAAGACAAAGAAGTTTAAGCTGTGATATGTCTATAACAAAACAGAAAATATCATTAATATTGTTAATACACAATGATAAGCATGGAAATTTAACAACAATAAAGACTAAACTCTGATAAGTATATAAATTGGAACTCTAATATAAAAGTTTGAGAATAAAACATTCACTGATTTTTGATACGTATCAGACAGTTTTATTGTACCTTAATGTTAAGATTTTAAGACTTTATTTCAATTAAAAAGGACATTTACAGCTTTCTAAATTATCAATCGTTTTATTGTATAATTAACAATATTTCAAAAAAAAATATATAATAAATAGAACAAATTGAAATACAATACGTAAAACTACTTACATTCTTGAGATCCTGCAAAGGCTTTGTCTTCTTGATGCACTGACTCTATTATCGAAAAAGAATATTCAAAAGAATATAAAATAAGACCACATTACCACGACCGCAAAAATTATAACCGGCGAACAAGAGCTCTGATGTCGCGTAGAAAATTGTTTGATAAAATTTGACTACTTTCGCGTGTGATTATTTAATTGAATTTAATCAAAACGACCGTGATTGGAAAATATTGAAAAATACTTTTGCGGAGCAAACACTGACTCTACAAACCGCATTGCACGCGGTCAAAAATATTCCCTAAAAATAGAATTGTTTATGGGTAGTGTGGGGTGGGATGGGATGGGGAGTAGAAAAGAAGCGAAATATAGTTTCGATGTCTTTCATCTTTTCTCTATCAAACGTTTATTTAGAAAATAGTGCTACTTTTCTTTTACGTATGAAAAATATTAATTTAAAATTACAAGATATTTCTAGATATCGAACAAATGTTTGCGAATACCATGAATGCAATGTAAGCAGTTGCAAGAATTATACTATGAATGTTCGTTACTAGAATATGAGATATACACTCCACTAATACACTAGAATACAGTTGAAAATATTTGCAAGATTTCGAAAGTTCACAACTAAATATACTTAAATAATACTACAGAAACGGATGCGAAATTTTGTTTTGAAGTACTTGAGTTTACTTGCGCGTCACCTCTATCAAAAAAAATATATGTTACGAAGTTAAAAAATATAGTAATGTATAATGCGAAAAACACAGTAATGAAAGTAATAAAGAACCGACGCCACCAATAGGTTATAATACGTTACAAACCTGACGCAACGCTATCGACGTTATCGGTACGAAATGAGACGACTAAATGACTCTTTGTACGTTAGTTTCGCCGAGTAACTTACAAAGTGTGAGGGAGGGGGGAAGGGGGACACAAGAGCCGGTGGCACAAGCAGCTACGCAGTTAACGATCTAGACAAAGAAATGTATACATCAACAAAAACATTCCTATTCTACGAAGCACTTTCTTTCGAATTACGCAGCAGGAATCTTTCGAATTGCGCAGCACAATTCTTTCTCTACGCCGATATTTACAAATATCGTACAATAATTCGTAGCCCTACTGGCAACATCACAGACACATTTGTCTAACTTATTACTTTAGTTACCTTACTTTATAATCTTAATTTCGTTAAACAAAGCAAGATTGAAACAACAGCATGGAGAAAGTGAAAATTTACTTAAAATTACTGTTCCGCAATGACACAGTATGCAGATGAAGTCTTAAGCGCTTTTTGAGTGCGTATTCGCTTTTAATACTAATATAAAAATAATAAAAGTGGAACGATATTTATTTTTAAGTCCAAAATGTAGTAAGAGAATAATTTTTTCACGGTTGAAAATTTGAAGTCCATTGATATTTTCTCTATATCATTTTTATTATCACGACGTAATACCGGAAGTTTTGACCGATCTAATGATTTTTATTCTTAGAAATATCCTGAATGAACGGGGAATTAAGAAATGTGTAATGAAGGATATAAATAATGGAAATTAATTATGGTGGAGGAATCAACGAAGAAAAGTTATTTTGCTAATTATTATACGAATGAATATTCAAAATGTCGCTCAACGACTACTAAACTATTTAATTAACACTAACCTCACCACCCATAGTCAAATGACTGGTTTAAATATCTAATTTAAAATTGTACATTTATCGTTATATCTTTTGTTCATTTAGCTTTACGTGAATTTTTATATTCTCCGATTAATTGATTTCTCAACTTTTAAAACCAGTTATTTTACCGGGCCTGGTGAGATTAGTGTCAAAAGCCAGCCTGATATTTTCTTCAATTTCTGATCTTCGGTTGATGATGAATGGGAATGGAATGGAATGGATTGCTCTCTCAACGCTTATTGTCAGTGTTAAAAAGGCAATGGCAAAAGAGAATGTGGAATATTAACGAAGAGCGAAACAAATAAATACGATTCGTAAGTATTAGTAGCGGAGTAAAACGAACTAAAATAAAGTTCGCAATAGTTAGAATCAGAACCGCCAAGAATACTAGTTTCTTTATTATTTCTGTTTATGCAACTTGTTCAGCAAAGACCGAGTTTACCAATGAATTAGACGTACTTGTATAATTTATATCATATATATTATTATACATATTATTTCTATTATTATATATATATATTATATATCTTTTTAAATAATTGTTATTTTATTGCAGGAGATCTCAATTTCGAACATATGGAATTTGGCAATTGGCGTAACAATAATCGTAGAGTTTTTTTTATTTAATTTTGTTGTTCTCCTCGGTTCTATATGAACCGAAACGGATGTTATATTTCGAGATATTAATATAATATACATAGTTTTTGTATTGTTTTGTATTTGGCTTTTTCTATCCGATTGAGTTTCTGTTCCCTTCGCGTATCCTACGATATTTAGCTTTTCATGAGTGAAACTGTTCGAAAGAAGAAGATATCTGAAGAGATACAAACGCGAAGAAATGAGGAGTCAGCGAATGAATGCATGACAGCCAGAAACAGTTGCAGCTTCAACTTCATAGATCCTATATCGCATTTTGTTCCAAAACCACATCATTCATAGATCTTGTTATCATCGAATCAAGAATGAATATTTTAGATTTAATAGATAATAGCTTTGTTAGTATCTCTAGATAAAACAGTGATCATCTGGCGCTGTGATGCAGGATTTTCTTTAATGCAGGTTATAATATTCTCCTTGATAATGAAGCTGTTGATTCTAACACGAGATATGAATTTTCATAAATTCATAAATTTTCAGAAATTCAATTCGGAAATTCTTTCGAGACTTTATCTATCGAAACAAAACCTGTTTATACCAAACAGGCGACATTTATCTCTCGATGATGTGTGTACATCAGGAAATCTGTCCTGGAATTGATAAAGTTACTTCCAAGATTTTTAATAATGCGAATCAAACAGGTAGATACATCGATTCCTATACATTGCATCCCAAAAGTTAAAAAGTAATTGCCTTATATTATTACATAGATTTCGACGTTTAAATAGCATCCATGCTCATAATACTCATTCTGAGTTTCACAAACTTTTTATTGGAACTTAAAAGACAGTGTGTGTTCCTGCGTTGTTACTAGGGCTCAAGGCATCCAACGTTTTATTTTTTATCTCGTTATCTCGGAGTACATATCTCCACTCTTGAAGCTTTATATTTTGTTATCTCGGAGTGGATCTTCATATTTCTTCAACGTTTGTGCTAACGTTGTATTCTGTAAAATTAAAAAATTACAGAAAGAGACATAACGAAAGAGCTACGTAACCCAAAGAGAAGAATGGAAAAACGTTTGGACTACAATGAAAGATCGTTAGAACATTCGTTATAGCGTAAGTATCCCATAGCATTTCTTGATCCCTTTCGTTTTATATTCGACTCTTTTCGAATTATAATTGATTAATTATTATCAAAACTAATTGTTAAAAATTGTTGTTAAAATTATTATATTATTTTATTGGATTATATTTAATAGTTATAATTCACTTAATTATAATTCAGTAAAATAATGTAAAACAAAAAATGTCGTGCATCTACTATTTCCTCATAAAATAAAAGTAACTTTTGGAACAACCTAATAATTTAGCTAACTTTTAACTGTTATAACTTTTGAGTTGAGATGTTTAGGGCAGGTCTTTCTAAACTATGGTAACATAATGTTGTTATATCTATATTTAGAGGTAGGATCGCCTTAGTTATTACTTTATTATTCGGATGGAAAACACCACATTTCTCGGAGTCGAAAAACCTTTATTGCACACACTTGGAAGGGACACGAACGAATGAACGAAAAGGATGTCTTAAACTATCGATCTGGTCTATCGGCCGTGTCTAGTAACATCTTCTAGTTATTCCCTTTTGTAACTAGCCGTCAGCATATAGATGGCGAGCGAGAAAATACGTTGTCATTTTCAACACATAATTATGGGACCCTGAAAATTTTTGCGATTGTCACACGTCAGTGAAACAAAAAATGTCAATCATCTGTCATTAAAGAATCAGAAAGAACTGAAAATTATGTTTGGTGTTGTAATATCGGAAAATAAAGATGGAAATTTTTTCCCGGTTGCTCACAATTTATTAATATTAAATTGAATATACAAATATAAATTGGACAGAAAACGATATTTATTTAACTTTACAGTTATTTGGTCACTCTCGTCACAACGAATCTAACACACACACACACTCTCTCTCTCTCTCTCTAACAACTCTATCAATTCTCTCGACTCTACTCTTCGGTGTCTCGATTAGGGGGGGGGGTTAAAATTTTTTTTTGCATTTTTTAGTTGAATGCATAACATCTTAAGAATATTGTGTCAAAATTTCAAGTCGATTGGAACAAAATTGACGAAGTTACGAGTATTTTTGTACATGGCGGATTTTATTACCTACCCGATCCAAGCGTGCTATTGTTACTTCGCAGACGTTTTTTTCTCCATATAATACCTAATCTTACCTCCAGATCTATTTATAGTACTTAACGACTTAAGTACAACCCTCCTTATACCTGTACTGTATATTTTGTCAGTGTAGAGTAAAAAATTTAATGTAGGAGTAAATATTCAATTTTCATTAAGTTTTGTGTTAAATTATTACTAAAATGCCTAAAAGTTACTAGATCTGATAGACAATCAACTAGTTCGAGATTATAGCGACCTAGAAAAAATGCACCTCCGCATAATACGAAGGCACTTTAACAAGTAGCGCGTCAGATAAAAAAATATAAGTGACCGTTGAAGATCAGGTTACGAAAGATCGTGAAAAATATTATAGGATAATTGATTTTTTATTAGTCTTTTCAACAATTGCTACGCTAGTGAAGAGGTAAGCCGATAAAATTCGTTTATGAACGTTTTATACCAGATTTTTTAGTGTTCAAAACTTTAAA
Organism: Bombus vosnesenskii; assembly: GCF_011952255.1. Lineage (NCBI taxonomy): Eukaryota > Metazoa > Arthropoda > Insecta > Hymenoptera > Apidae > Bombus > Bombus vosnesenskii. Next base: position 1,638 of record NW_022884243.1, on the reverse strand, counting down.
GCGTTTTCCCCACAACTCACGTTTTCAAAGTCGGTGCCCTCAATTACTTCAAAACTACTGCACCCATCCTTTTGAAATTTTGAAGACTATTTCTGTACATAATTTGCCAGGTAACGCTACAGAAACTTTTCAAATTTGTTAATTATTTTTATTTTGAAATAACAAATTAGCCGAAAATTTTCGCACAAAATCGCGTTTTACCCTTCAAAGTGTTCGGAAAAAGTTAACAATTAAAATTTCGAAAAAAACCTTCGCAGCGTTACCTGGGGAAGGCTGTTACCTAACGAATGAACTTCAACTTTTTGATTTCTGATGCTCCAGCACCAAGTTCTGAGGGGTACTGCAATTATACTTTTTCCGAGACACGTCCGAATAATTGCTGCCATTGCCGTATTTTTTAATATTTCTCCGTGAAAATTTTACACAATATTCTTCGAATGTCATACTTCAATGTACTATTGATTTTAAAAAAGAAATTTTAACTGTATCGTCAGAAAAAATTCACAAAAACATGCCTTTTTTTGTACGAATTAACCTTAACCCCCCCCCAGCTCTATCAACTCTACTCTTCGACGCCTTGAAAAACGAAACCGTCCTTCTCGTCTAACGTTGTCTATTGTTTTCCTCACACCTATGTAAGAACTAGGTGACTTTAATCACGTTGGCACTCTTAAATGAAAACGAACCACAGAAAGTCGACGTATACGGTTTTTATCTATTTTCAACCGATTTCTAGTTCAAACTACCTTACGATATTACAGTATCATACATTATAAACATTGGAAAAAGTAACAAAAATTACAATCACTGAATTCCAAGGAATTCCAGGTTAGTTAAATAGGCGATTATAATCCAGTAACATTAAAAAAGAAGGAAAATACTAAGCTACACGAATAAGTATTTAATCAGTAGATTTGTTATGTCTAATGTACGATTAATGTATTATGTTATGTTAATGTACAATTTTGTAGAAAATATAAAAGGAAAATTCATATACACTATCAAACATACGTTTGTGTACAACTCTAAAACTAAAGCGGAGCCTATTATATGTATCAGAAAAAGTTGTTCAGAATGACGATCTTGACAACATATTTCTTGGTCATGGAAACAGGAAGCTAGTAGCTTTTCGATAGCTCCACCATAGTTGCTGATGTTTCGAGTTTGCGACCAAGCAACTTGTTTGTGATAAAAAACTTTTACGCGATAAGTCATATTGGAATAAAAATTACGATGAGTATAGTGGCGGAAGACAAAGACAGACGATATAACGCGTGGTACATGCTCGATATAGCTTAAATTGTTCCATGTTTACGAAGAAAATTCTGACTGAGGTCGGTCTAATGGAATACGCGGATAGGTGACATAGTGGAGATTCCAAGGAAGCAGCATCGTTCATCCAAGGCGGATACTGCCATTGGAAACGAAAGAAGACGAAGACAATCTACCAGGAGAAGCTGAGAAGATTCGCCATCCGCGAAGCAAAGCGCTCAACGAATTTTGAACTTACGAGAACGAGTAATGCGGGGCGCGCTTGAATGGCAGCAAACCCCGTTCTCGATCCTTATGCCTTGAAGCGTGATAGAAGGAAGAACGAGGTTTACGACGGAAGGAATCTGTGGAAACGATCGACCTTCG
>NW_022884242.1:0-12644 GCF_011952255.1 Bombus vosnesenskii | reverse complement strand
GCCATATGTATTCAATCCGTTGTCTTGAAGCATTTCTAAAGCTTAAAAATATGCTCGAAACACAGTCGGTTTTAGAGGTGTCCTTGGGTTTATTAGTCGCCTTTAAAACACGGAGAAAGCGGGTATGCACCCATTAGGAAAATCGGAATAGCCCTGTAATAAAACAAGCTAGGTTTTTCTCACGCACACAGTCATCTACGCACCACGATGGTAGGAGATTCCCTACTCATCCCTTCGAGCAGTAGTGCAGGTCAGGACCAATCGACACCGCGGATCGCTACCCTCACTTTTCCTAACGAAAGTGGGATCAACGAATGCGCGTTCTTTAGGCACAGGGGCACACCCACACCGAACTTTTCTTCCGTATTAAAAAAAAGAGCGACAGACAGTCTACCAACTAACGCCTAACGCAGCAGTCTACACATAGCGCGAGAGTTGCATACTTCACGCACATCTTTTGTCGGTTCTCGGTGTTGTCGAACATACATCTCTCCTAAACATATCACAGTGCTAAGTCCATTGACACATTAATTTCCATTATAAGAGCCCTGCTCTAGCGTACATGTCTATCGCATCTTCGTGCGACAAGTTGTTAACTATTTATTTCTCTACGTCAGTGTAACTAAGTGTTGGAAATATATACTTTATAATACTGTGAATCCCAGTGTTATACAAATTCAATCACCCCTTATTATCTCAACGGAAATCGGGGGATCGATCAATTCGTGGTGTCGATTGTTATAATCGTAACGGGGATTTACGACCCCCGTTGACGTCTATCCTCGCGGTTACGTCTCCCCGCGATTGGTCGAAATTACAACGTATTACGTTATATAGTATAACGCGATATGGTATAACGTTATAACGTATCACGTTATAAAGAATAACGTAATAACGTGTTGCGGAATATAGTATAACGTTATAACGTATTGCGTTATATAGTATAATTTTATAACGTATTACGTTGGATAGAATAACGTAATAACGTATTACATTATAGAGTATAACATTACACCGTATTACGTAATACAGTATAACGTTATAACTTATGACATTACTTAGAATTATGTTATAACGTATTACGTTATATGGTATAACGCTATAACGTATTACGTTTTATAGTATAATTTTATAACGTATTACGTTATATAGGTATAACGTTATACCGTATTACATTATATAGAGTCACGTTAAAACGCATGACGTTCCGCAGAATAACTTTATAACTTATTACGTTATAAAGTATTACGTTATATAGTATAACGTTATAACTTATTGCGCTATATAGTATAATTTTATAACGTATTACGTTATATAGTATAACGTTATAACGTATTACGTTATATAGTATAATGTCATAGCGTATTACATTATATAGAGTAACGTTACAACGCATGACGTTCCGCAGAATAACGCTATAACGTATTACGTTATATCGAGTATCGTAATAACGTATTACGTTATATAGTATAACGCTATAACTTATTACGCTATATAGTATAATTTTATAACGTATTACGTTATACAGAACAACGTAATAACGTATTACGTTATATAGTATAATTTTATAACGTATTACGATATATAGGTATAACGTTATACCGTATTACATTATATAGGGAAACGTTATAACGCATGACGTTCTGCAGAATAACGTTATAACGTATTACGTTATAAAGAGTATCGTAAGAACGTATTACGTTATATAGTATAACGTTATAACTTATTACGCTATATAGTATAATTTTATAACGTATTACGTTATACAGAACAACGTAATAACGTATTACGTTATATAGTATAATTTTATAACGTATTACGTTACACAGAAAACGTAATAACGTATTACGTTATATAGTATAACGTTATAACGTATTACGTTATATAGTGTTGAAGTGGTTACCACTTCTAAGAAAACTCTACATCTGGTCTTTTTTAATTTCCTCAAGCACTGAAGCCATCGACAGCGTGTAGACAAAAGACTGCGACGAAGTCAGGCCATAAACAGTAAACAGGCGACGTTGGCTTCGGGGTTTTTCAGTTATTAGGTAACACAGTTAGCTTGCGGATCTGGACCAGCTCAAATTGTATTTTTACTTATTACACTTCTATTTAAATATATTTTCTACCTTACAATTTATCCACGTGTTTTCTCTGTTTACACACCGAACAACCTCAACAATACGCTATTGATTACTTCCTGTAAATGAAGAATTTTAATATAATGTACAAAATATATAAAATTTAGCATTAAAATTGTCGCACATATATTTAAAAATCAATTGGATTAAAGAATTTTTCAAAATTTCTGAGAATGTAAGGCCAACGTAAGATTTTACACGGAACTAGTTTCCATTTTCGCGCGTAAGACTACGTCATAAAGACAGAGCAGGGGGTATAGACAGCGGACTTCAGACGCGCAGCGTAGACTTCCCTTAGTCATCTTACGACTGTGCTGTGAGGAGGGTGTTTTGCTCGGTGGTTTCAAATCCTTTGTGTGCAGTTGTGTGAATCTCTTCTGTATTGTTCTACAACAAACAGGAGCCGGATACAGGTTGGTATACTTTTTACTTACTCAATAATTAGGTGAAATAATTGAGAAAGCATGGCGAGGACAAAGAAGGGACTTTCGAAAACTAACGCCGACAAGCCAGAAACTGAACGGTTACTAACTTGGATTGACGAAGTTCGCCGCAAAAGATCAAAGTGTCGCCGAAAGCGCAGACGCGATTTACGGATTGAAGCAATGCTGACGTGCGCTCTTTCCAAAGCTAAAAATGATTTACGCATCCGGCGATTATCAGCAGCTTCAAAATGGCAGAAATATAAAAAACAATGCTTGAAGAAGAAGGTATATTATACAAATTATGAGCTCTACAATGGTGAGGACACGGAAAATTCGGGATCGTCTCAACAGAATCCCCGGGAGGAGCCATCGTGTCCTGAATTGGGCAGTTTAGACGATGTCGTGCCTAAGTTGGCAGAAATAAAAGTAACGTTACAACGCTGAAGTAGCGGGAAAAATGCAAGCGATCAGGTTTGGAAGACCTAACTGTGACAAGAGGATTTCTCGCAACGTTTTATCTACCTAATGCGTAGAGATTTCAACAACTATATGGAATCTCGAGCGATTACGGAGCACCGTGTATTACGTCGGTGCTGCAAGAATAGAAATTGCATTACTATCTTGATGTATATATGGATATTTTCTGTTTGCAGTCTCACCGTTCGAGATGGCATTGGGACAAGCGGAGGGAGTTGGTGTTCGCAACGATGCTGAAGCGTACTGCACGCTCGGGGACCCCATGTTCTCCAGTCTCTGCGCCTTTCGTTGGCTTAGTTTATATATTATATTGTATGCATTGGTTTGGTAATATACGTAATAATGAGCGTTCGAAGTATGTTCGAAGAGTGTTTGATCCGATATTTTTTATTTTCAGAAATATATACTTTGCATGTCTTATAGTTTAAAGAAAATTTGTATAGTACATTTTAGCTTGTAGATTTAGTAGTATCGTTTCTAATATTCGCTCCATTATTCTGTACGTCAAGATTTTGTATATTTGCTTAATGTTGATTAACAGTTTTGTAGACTTTAAGAAATGAAATGAAATTAATAAAATTTGGAAAATGTTTACAATTTTTCTGCAATCTTCTAGTTCATATTAATGGCAAAAGTGCTTTTCTGCCCCGCATACTACACATAACAAATTTCTGTCGCAGGCAAGAGACCCGTACATGAACCCAGGCTGTTGGCGGTCATCGGCAACATTATTTGGCCTGTCTGTGTATGAGATAAGGAGCGACGAGAGAGGATTGGTACGGCATAAGGAAGGGGGGAAATGTGTTTCTTTTTAGAAAATCGTGCATGAAGTTTTCTGGCTGACGAATGGGTTGCACCATGATCAAGTTGTACATAAACGTATCATCTCTCCGCGCTTCCGTATCTTGAACATCCAAGCATCAACTAATTCGAAAATCGTCTGACGCGCGAAACTCATAGGCTTATTGTGACGTACTACAGCAAATTGTAGCAAATCTTATTTGGTGGGCTCTAATACCTTTCGTACGTTATCTGGGCAAATGTGTTTTCTCATGTCCGGGGAAGTTTTTTCATAGCTTGTACCACCAGGTTGTATGCGAGTTGTCGAAGCACACAAGACAAGCCTCCGGTGAATATCAATAAGGAGAGACAGCGCTAGGGGTAATGGCCCCTCCTAACGCCAATTCAATAGTCAGGAAATATTAGGACTGGCTAGAACTAGAGAACGAGTGAAGGGGGTGCAACTGAAGTTAATTCATTAGAGAATCCTGGAGCACCTCTGTCATACGCGTCGGGCGGTCATCGTGGAGTTTTAGTCGGTAAGAGTCCGACACTACTCTGCTGTTACGCAATTACTGCAACAGCGGAGTGTCCATGAGGATTTCTCCACGTAAAAAAAAAAAGAAAAAAAAAAAAAGGTTGTATGTTAGTTACTCTGGCTTATCAATATGCTCTGTTCAAAGTTTACCAAGCTGAATACTGTCACAGGCCTCTATCTTCCTTAATAAGAGCTGTAGGGGATCGAATAATGAGACTACCAAAATGTGTACTCGTTAGTGTATTTAAAACAGATCTTGTCGCGAAACGATATTTATACAGACGTTTAGTCACAGTTTATACTGAATCGTTTGCGCTCACGTTCGTTTATTCATAATCGTCAGAAGAAGGTCAAAAGATACAAATTCGTCTTGTTTTACGGTTACATGTAGCGGCGCCATTATTTTGCCGGAGTTCATAATTCCTTACAATACCTCTAAATATTCCGAAGCAAAACAACAACTTGGTTTGAAGCAAATTCTAACTCTTGTGCCGCTACAGAGCTTTTTAAGGTATGGAGTAAATTGAATGCATCTTTGTTGAGTCTAGATGATCCAGAATGGCGAACTACCGCAAGTAGAGCAACTAATCGAAATACTAGACATGCACATATACGTAATATGTTTAACATGGATAGGAAATTGTTTTGAAATTTAACAATCATTGCAATAATTACGTCGGTTCGGAAGTCGTATTACTAGATACTTATTGTAATATCGTAAAGTAATTCGAATTAGAAATCAGTTGAAAATAGAAAAACCGTGTACGTCGTGTTTCTGTGCTTCGTTTACATTTAAGAGTGCCTACGTGACTAAAGGCACGTAGTTGGTAGTTCTTACATAGGTATGAGGGAAACAATAGACAACGTTAGAAGAAGGACGGTTTCGCTACGCAAGGCGAATCGAAAAGTGTGCGTGTTGCGAGAATCAGAGCTAATTGAGTCGTCGAAGAGTAGAGTCGTTAGAGGTATCGAGTCGTCGAAGAGTAGAGTCGTGAGAATTGATAGAGTTGTTAGAGAGAGAGAGAGAGAGAGTGTGTGTGTGTTAGATTCGTTGTGACGAGAGTGGTAAAATAACTGTAAAGTTATTTGATATAGATGCGAGTATTGCATTTAGTTTCCGTTAAATAAATATCGTTTCCTGTCCAATTTATATTTGTATATTCAATTTAATATTAATAAATTGTAAGTAATCGGGAAAAGATTTCTATCCTTATTTTCCGATTTTACATTATTTTCACAGATTTCAATTCACTTATTCATTGATTGATATTAGGACAAATGAGGAACTTCGCATCTAATTAGATTAACAAATAAAATGTATTGTTCCTGATAAATGGTATGCAGAATAGTATAGGAAATAGAAGACTGGTTTATATTACCGTTCAAGTGACTGATAGTAGGAAAGCAGTGATGGAACATGAGGCAACGTAATATAAAATTGAATCCCTGAGTATAGCATGCAGATAATATTTTGAGTGTTGACGGAGGACAAAATTATGCACATTCCTTTTTCAATTCCGAGGAAATACATCAACGATGAGTCAGTTGTCAAAACACGATGGAAATTGCTCATTGTCAATTGAACAAGTTTGATATAATTACAAAAGCTTAAGATTTAACTTGAAATTTTTTTGAAGAAATTTATTTTTATTATACCTGATGTCAAGCGCGGTATTAAGTATCATGCTTTTATAACTATTGTTTTAAATATTTTTGTGTTGAAATAATGTCGTTTGGGTGTCTGTTTTGTACTGGAGGAGTACCCGAAATAATTATACTCGTCGCGTACAGCTAAACAGCTACAGGCAGTTGTTTGTATTCCTGGAACGCGTTGGATTCGTGTTTGCATGGTACGTTGATTGGAATGACTTAGAGGTGGGTTACTGGGGGTGCGAGTAATTATGTTTCAGCCAGGATTGGATAGAGAACGCGTTTAATCGACGTTTAAAGATCCGCTTAAAATACACATGCTCTGGTAGTTTCTAATTGGATCGTTATAGATGTCGTATACTTTCTGCTAAATCCGTTTTTGGGAGACATTAAGTTGAAAAAGGTCATATTTTTAAAGAGGGGGAGAGAGGTGGTATGCATTGGATAAAGGTAACAATTTTATATGAAGAATAATTATTGTAAACATTGAATATAATTGGGGAAAATTGAGAAACTGGTGCAACTTGTTGTATTATAAGCTGCAGGCTTGGTGCTGTGTCTATCTCTTATCACTTTAATACAATGGATGAGACATTTGTATGGTGTTTTTTGATAATGGAAAACGTGTTCGTGCTGTATGTTTTGCATTCAATAACAGGAAATGGTTCTGCAATTTCAGTGATTCAAAGTACTTGCAGTATAATGATAAGCATAATACAATATAAATTTGCATTTCATCCGGCTACTGACGGAAATACTTGTTTGACAATGGAACAGATCATTGCTAAGAAAGGAAAAAACGAACAGATTGTGTATCTATAATCTATTCCAAATTAAGATCATCGTTTCACGTTTAATATTTTAGATCTGCAGAAGGTAATTCACATTTCATTGTGATGACCGTATACACTGAAGCTATATCTGACCTTGCTATTTTTTGTTATTTGTGAAAGTATGTAGGATGTATAATAGACAAATATAGGGAGGATACAAATAGTCTCAACTCTTCTGCAGAAGGAGAAAGAAAAATAAAGGGTGATAAGGAAATGGGCATACCATACAAATAATTTCAATATATAGTCATTTTAAGCATGCTAATGAAAGCATGGTAAGCATGGTAGTGTTCAATCGTTAGAAATATGTAATACCCAAATATGAAATTTGTATTATTTAAGTGTTTCAAAATGTTGGGTATTCCTGGGTGGACACTTATAACTTTTGCTTTGGAAGTTGAAGAAAATTACATTTATGACGTGAATTTTGTAATAAGCCACCTGCTCTATGAGAAAGTCATATTGCGAAAGGCATCTAAACAAGTATGTATTTTTTAAATATTATTGCTTTTATTACACTCACAAAAAAAGAAATAATGTGGTGTTAATACAATGAGTCATAAAATGTTCAAATGCGTTGCGTCAAAATTTTTATGACAATTTTTATATTTATAAAAGCTTTGTCTTGTTTTAATTACATAAGTACATGATAGTTGTAACAAATTTTTGTTCCATCAGTTTTCCGGCAGGTAAAAATCAAAATATACTCATTGAAGTCAAATGTTTTTCAGATTGAAAATTGCAAATTTAATATAATTGTTTTACGGATTCAACAGTTTTCTCTTAGGTGGAATAATTACTTAAAACATATTACTTGTGCTTTTGATACGCTGAGAACCGAAGAAGATCTCGTTGATGTAAATTTAAGCTGCGAAGGAAAAAGGAATAAGAGCAGACAAACTGCTATTATCTGCATGTAGTACATATTTTAGAGATTTATTTAAGGTAAAGTGAAATTAAGAATTTAATAATTTCTTACTGTTAACATATATTTTGTAAATGATACTTATTCTATTTTACGATAATCCATGTCAGCATCCTGTTGTAATATATAATAATAATGTAAAATTCGATGATTTGGCTGCATTGGTTGATTTTATGTATCAGGGAGAAGTAAATGTAGTTCGAGAACAATTGGCTAGTTATTTAACAACCGCTGAACTGCTTGCTGTTCAGGGCCTTGCCGATGGTATAGGAAAAGATAATGATAGTTTAGTAGAGGTATGTTTTTCAAAATTGTTAAATATGATTAGATATTTTCTGCTTAAATTAAAGTAATACAATTGTATCACGTTAAACTGTGTTTCGGGATGACATTTTTATATGACGCAATTTTATTTGATACTAGTGCTTCAAAAAAATAATTAGAAGTCAACAGATCTTGTTGATATATTTGATTTGAACGTAATTTAGTATATTATTTTTACAAGATTTATGTTCCATATACATATACATTTATTTAGTTACTATTCTCTGCTTATTTCATACGAATTTCATAGTCTACAGCCTACTTTATCTATTATGTGTGTAACTTAAAATCATTGGAATAATTATTCTTGCATCAACGTTAATGTACGTGCCAAATAATACGTGCAGTACACCTTCATACGCTATTGATTATTTCCTGTAAATGAAGAATTTTAATATAATGTACAAAATATATAAAATTTAGCATTAAAATTGTCGCACATATATTTAAAAATTAATTGGATTAAAGAATTTTTCAAAATTTCTGAGAATGTAAGGCCAACGTAAGATTTTACACGGAACTAGTTTCCATTTTCGCGCGTAAGACTACGTCATAAAGACAGAGGAGGGGGTATAGACAGCGGACTTCAGACGCGCAGCGTAGACTTCCCTTAGTCATCTTACGACTGTGCTGTGAGGAGGGTGTTTTGCTCGGTGGTTTCAAATCCTTTGTGTGCAGTTGTGTGAATCTCTTCTGTATTGTTCTACAACAAACAGGAGCCGGATACAGGTTGGTATACTTTTTACTTACTCAATAATTAGGTGAAATAATTGAGAAAGCATGGCGAGGACAAAGAAGGGACTTTCGAAAACTAACGCCGACAAGCCAGAAACTGAACGGTTACTAACTTGGATTGACGAAGTTCGCCGCAAAAGATCAAAGTGTCGCCGAAAGCGCAGACGCGATTTACGGATTGAAGCAATGCTGACGTGCGCTCTTTCCAAAGCTAAAAATGATTTACGCATCCGGCGATTATCAGCAGCTTCAAAATGGCAGAAATATAAAAAACAATGCTTGAAGAAGAAGGTATATTATACAAATTATGAGCTCTACAATGGTGAGGACACGGAAAATTCGGGATCGTCTCAACAGAATCCCCGGGAGGAGCCATCGTGTCCTGAATTGGGCAGTTTAGACGATGTCGTGCCTAAGTTGGCAGAAATAAAAGTAACGTTACAACGCTGAAGTAGCGGGAAAAATGCAAGCGATCAGGTTTGGAAGACCTAACTGTGACAAGAGGATTTCTCGCAACGTTTTATCTACCTAATGCGTAGAGATTTCAACAACTATATGGAATCTCGAGCGATTACGGAGCACCGTGTATTACGTCGGTGCTGCAAGAATAGAAATTGCATTACTATCTTGATGTATATATGGATATTTTCTGTTTGCAGTCTCACCGTTCGAGATGGCATTGGGACAAGCGGAGGGAGTTGGTGTTCGCAACGATGCTGAAGCGTACTGCACGCTCGGGGACCCCATGTTCTCCAGTCTCTGCGCCTTTCGTTGGCTTAGTTTATATATTATATTGTATGCATTGGTTTGGTAATATACGTAATAATGAGCGTTCGAAGTATGTTCGAAGAGTGTTTGATCCGATATTTTTTATTTTCAGAAATATATACTTTGCATGTCTTATAGTTTAAAGAAAATTTGTATAGTACATTTTAGCTTGTAGATTTAGTAGTATCGTTTCTAATATTCGCTCCATTATTCTGTACGTCAAGATTTTGTATATTTGCTTAATGTTGATTAACAGTTTTGTAGACTTTAAGAAATGAAATGAAATTAATAAAATTTGGAAAATGTTTACAATTTTTCTGCAATCTTCTAGTTCATATTAATGGCAAAAGTGCTTTTCTGCCCCGCATACTACACATAACAAATTTCTGTCGCAGGCAAGAGACCCGTACATGAACCCAGGCTGTTGGCGGTCATCGGCAACATTATTTGGCCTGTCTGTGTATGAGATAAGGAGCGACGAGAGAGGATTGGTACGGCATAAGGAAGGGGGGAAATGTGTTTCTTTTTAGAAAATCGTGCATGAAGTTTTCTGGCTGACGAATGGGTTGCACCATGATCAAGTTGTACATAAACGTATCATCTCTCCGCGCTTCCGTATCTTGAACATCCAAGCATCAACTAATTCGAAAATCGTCTGACGCGCGAAACTCATAGGCTTATTGTGACGTACTACAGCAAATTGTAGCAAATCTTATTTGGTGGGCTCTAATACCTTTCGTTTTCTCATGTCCGGGGAAGTTTTTTCATAGCTTGTACCACCAGGTTGTATGCGAGTTGTCGAAGCACACAAGACAAGCCTCCGGTGAATATCAATAAGGAGAGACAGCGCTAGGGGTAATGGCCCCTCCTAACGCCAATTCAATAGTCAGGAAATATTAGGACTGGCTAGAACTAGAGAACGAGTGAAGGGGGTGCAACTGAAGTTAATTCATTAGAGAATCCTGGAGCACCTCTGTCATACGCGTCGGGCGGTCATCGTGGAGTTTTAGTCGGTAAGAGTCCGACACTACTCTGCTGTTACGCAATTACTGCAACAGCGGAGTGTCCATGAGGATTTCTCCACGTAAAAAAAAAAAAAAAAAGAAAAAAAAGGTTGTATGTTAGTTACTCTGGCTTATCAATATGCTCTGTTCAAAGTTTACCAAGCTGAATACTGTCACAGGCCTCTATCTTCCTTAATAAGAGCTGTAGGGGATCGAATAATGAGACTACCAAAATGTGTACTCGTTAGTGTATTTAAAACAGATCTTGTCGCGAAACGATATTTATACAGACGTTTAGTCACAGTTTATACTGAATCGTTTGCGCTCACGTTCGTTTATTCATAATCGTCAGAAGAAGGTCAAAAGATACAAATTCGTCTTGTTTTACGGTTACATGTAGCGGCGCCATTATTTTGCCGGAGTTCATAATTCCTTACAATACCTCTAAATATTCCGAAGCAAAACAACAACTTGGTTTGAAGCAAATTCTAACTCTTGTGCCGCTACAGAGCTTTTTAAGGTATGGAGTAAATTGAATGCATCTTTGTTGAGTCTAGATGATCCAGAATGGCGAACTACCGCAAGTAGAGCAACTAATCGAAATACTAGACATGCACATATACGTAATATGTTTAACATGGATAGGAAATTGTTTTGAAATTTAACAATCATTGCAATAATTACGTCGGTTCGGAAGTCGTATTACTAGATACTTATTGTAATATCGTAAAGTAATTCGAATTAGAAATCAGTTGAAAATAGAAAAACCGTGTACGTCGTGTTTCTGTGCTTCGTTTACATTTAAGAGTGCCTACGTGACTAAAGGCACGTAGTTGGTAGTTCTTACATAGGTATGAGGGAAACAATAGACAACGTTAGAAGAAGGACGGTTTCGCTACGCAAGGCGAATCGAAAAGTGTGCGTGTTGCGAGAATCAGAGCTAATTGAGTCGTCGAAGAGTAGAGTCGTTAGAGGTATCGAGTCGTCGAAGAGTAGAGTCGTGAGAATTGATAGAGTTGTTAGAGAGAGAGAGAGAGTGTGTGTGTGTGTTAGATTCGTTGTGACGAGAGTGGTAAAATAACTGTAAAGTTATTTGATATAGATGCGAGTATTGCATTTAGTTTCCGTTAAATAAATATCGTTTCCTGTCCAATTTATATTTGTATATTCAATTTAATATTAATAAATTGTAAGTAATCGGGAAAAGATTTCTATCCTTATTTTCCGATTTTACATTATTTTCACAGATTTCAATTCACTTATTCATTGATTGATATTAGGACAAACGAGGAACTTCGCATCTAATTAGATTAACAAATAAAATGTATTGTTCCTGATAAATGGTATGCAGAATAGTATAGGAAATAGAAGACTGGTTTATATTACCGTTCAAGTGACTGATAGTAGGAAAGCAGTGATGGAACATGAGGCAACGTAATATAAAATTGAATCCCTGAGTATAGCATGCAGATAATATTTTGAGTGTTGACGGAGGACAAAATTATGCACATTCCTTTTTCAATTCCGAGGAAATACATCAACGATGAGTCAGTTGTCAAAACGCGATGGAAATTGCGCATTGTCAATTGAACAAGTTTGATATAATTACAAAAGCTTAAGATTTAACTTGAAATTTTTTTGAAGAAATTTATTTTTATTATACCTGATGTCAAGCGCGGTATTAAGTATCATGCTTTTATAACTATTGGTTTAAATATTTTTGTGTTGAAATAATGTCGTTTGGGTGTCTGTTTTGTACTGGAGGAGTACCCGAAATAATTATACTCGTCGCGTACAGCTAAACAGCTACAGGCAGTTGTTTGTATTCCTGGAACGCGTTGGATTCGTGTTTGCATGGTACGTTAATTGGAATGACTTAGAGGTGGGTTACTGGGGTGCGAGTAATTATGTTTCAGCCAGGATTGGATAGAGAACGCGTTTCTAATGGTCTCTAGAAAAGGTTTCTAATTGGATCGTTATAGATGTCGAATCCTTTCTGCTAAATACGTTTTGGGAGACATTAAGTTCATAAAGGTCATATTTT
>NW_022884241.1:0-19158 GCF_011952255.1 Bombus vosnesenskii | reverse complement strand
AAATCGACGTACCTCGATAAAATACGTCGGGAATAATGGTTTATGTCGGTCGCGTACGAGTAAAAAGCAATACGCCGCTACGCGCGCACGTCAAATTCAGCGGGTAAACGGCGGGAGTATCTATGACTCTCCTAAGGTACGCTGTGGGGCGCGACGCGCCGTGCGCGCGCGCGCGCGCGCCTTTCTAACGTTTTTCACGTTCCTTCGCGTTCTTTCGCGTTCATTCGCGTTCATTCGCGTTCATTCGCGTTCATTCACGTTTTTTCCCGCTTGACGAGAGAGACGAAAACGAGGAGAAAGGTCGCGATAAATGCTCGCTCGCTGCGCTCGCTCGGACTAATCTAGCCAAACCCAAAACCGATCCCGCGCGTTCTAACGAAGATTTCGATGAAATCGAAGAACGAACGCAAAAGGGATTGGTTTTGGGTGGGGCTATTTTTTTCGAGCGAGCGTAGCAACGAAAACAACATAAACGTATCGTTGCATCGCATGGACTTTGAAATCGCCTCTGTTCAAGACGTTCGAGTAGAAATAACTCGCTGAAAAGCGTTATATTGTGTATCCGAAATTTTGCGTGAAATCATATGTTTACGACGTAATCTGGTCGAAAGTAACGATTTCACTTTATTTTTTCGAGAAATTTCGTCCGCCGGACCAAAATGACCGTGAGGTTGGAACTTGGAATTGTGTCGCCCCGCTACGAAGAGACCGGATGTTCCCATCGAAATAACCCGCTAAAAATCGTTACAAGGTAGGAATATCTTTGCATAAATCGACGTACCTCGATAAAATACGTCGGGAATGATGGTTTATGTCGGTCGCGTACGAGTAAAAAGCAATACGCCGCTACGCGCGCACGTCAAATTCAGCGGGTAAACGGCGGGAGTATCTATGACTCTCCTAAGGTACGCTGTAGGGCGGCACGCGCCGTGCGCGCGCGCGCGCGCCTTTCTAACGTTTTTCACGTTCCTTCGCGTTCTTTCGCGTTCATTCGCGTTCATTCGCGTTCATTCGCGTTCATTCGCGTTCATTCGCGTTCATTCACGTTTTTTCCCGCTTGACGAGAGAGACGAAAACGAGGAGAAATGTCGCGATAAATGCTCGCCCGCTGCGCTCGCTCGGACTAATCTAGCCCAACCCTAAACCGATCCCGCGCGTTCTAACGAAGATTTCGATGAAATCGAAGAACGAACACAAAAGGATTGGTTTTGGAGTCAGGCTTCCCTCGAGCAGGCGTAGCTGCTTTATTTCTTTACTATAAACGTATCGTTTTTATCATGGACTTTGAAATATCCGCCTCTGTTCGAGCGTTCGAGTAGAAATAACTCGCTGAAAAGCGTTATATTGTGTATCGAAATTTTGCGTGAAATCGCTATGTTACGACGTAATCTGGTCGAAAGTAACGATTTCACTTTATTTTTTTGAGAAATTTCGTCCTCCGGACCAAAATGACCGTGAGGTTGGCACTTGGAATTTTGTCGCCCCCCTACGAAGAGACCGGATGTTCCCATCGAAATCACCCGCTAAAAATCGTTACAAGGTAGGTATATCTTTGCATAAATCGACGTACCTCGATAAAATACGTCGGGAATAATGGTTTATGTCGGTCGCGTACGAGTAAAAAGCAATACGCCGCTGCGCGCGCACGTCAAATTCAGCGGGTAAACGGCGGGAGTATCTATGACTCTCCTAAGGTACGCTGTGGGGCGCGACGCGCCGTGCGCGCGCCTTTCTAACGTTTTTCACGTTCCTTCGCGTTCTTTCGCGTTCATTCGCGTTCATTCGCGTTCATTCGCGTTCATTCGCGTTCATTCGCGTTCATTCGCGTTCATTCGCGTTCATTCACGTTTTTCCCCGATTGACGAGAGAGACGAAAACGAGGAGAAAGGTCGCGATAAATGCTCGCTCGCTGCGCTCGCTCGGACTAATCTAGCCCAACCCAAAACCGATCCCGCGCGTTCTAACGAAGATTTCGATGAAATCGAAGAACGAACGCAAAAGGGATTGGTTTTGGGTGGGGCTATTTTTTTTCGAGCGAGCGTAGCGAGCGAGCAACGCGTAAGAGCGTATCGTTGCATCGCATGGACTTTGAAATATCCGCCTCTGTTCGAACGTTCGAGTAGAAATAACTCGCTGAAAAGCGTTATATTGTGTATCGAAATTTTGCGTGAAATCGCTATGTTACGACGTAATCTGGTCGAAAGTAACGATTTCACTTTATTTTTTTGAGAAATTTCGTCCTCCGGACCAAAATGACCGTGAGGTTGGCACTTGGAATTTTGTCGCCCCCCTACGAAGAGACCGGATGTTCCCATCGAAATCACCCGCTAAAAATCGTTACAAGGTAGGAATATCTTTGCATAAATCGACGTACCTCGATAAAATACGTCGGGAATAATGGTTTATGTCGGTCGCGTACGAGTAAAAAGCAATACGCCGCTGCGCGCGCACGTCAAATTCAGCGGGTAAACGGCGGGAGTATCTATGACTCTCCTAAGGTACGCTGTGGGGCGCGACGCGCCGTGCGCGCGCGCGCGCGCGCCTTTCTAACGTTTTTCACGTTCCTTCGCGTTCTTTCGCGTTCATTCGCGTTCATTCGCGTTCATTCGCGTTCATTCGCGTTCATTCGCGTTCATTCACGTTTTTTCCCGCTTGACGAGAGAGACGAAAACGAGGAGAAAGGTCGCGATAAATGCTCGCTCGCTGCGCTCGCTCGGACCAATCTAGCCCAACCCAAACCCGATCCCGCGCGTTCTAACGAAGATTTCGATGAAATCGAAGAACGAACGCAAAAGGGATTGGTTTTGGGTGGGGCTATTTTTTTTCGAGCGAGCGTAGCGAGCGAGCAACGCGTAAGAGCGTATCGTTGCATCGCATGGACTTTGAAATATCCGCCTCTGTTCGAACGTTCGAGTAGAAATAACTCGCTGAAAAGCGTTATATTGTGTATCGAAATTTTGCGTGAAATCGCTATGTTACGACGTAATCTGGTCGAAAGTAACGATTTCACTTTATTTTTTTGAGAAATTTCGTCCTCCGGACCAAAATGACCGTGAGGTTGGCACTTGGAATTTTGTCGCCCCCCTACGAAGAGACGGGATGTTCCCATCGAAATCACCCGCTAAAAATCGTTACAAGGTAGGAATATCTTTGCATAAATCGACGTACCTCGATAAAATACGTCGGGAATAATGGTTTATGTCGGTCGCGTACGAGTAAAAAGCAATACGCCGCTACGCGCGCACGTCAAATTCAGCGGGTAAACGGCGGGAGTATCTATGACTCTCCTAAGGTACGCTGTGGGGCGCGACGCGCCGTGCGCGCGCGCGCGCGCGCCTTTCTAACGTTTTTCACGTTCCTTCGCGTTCTTTCGCGTTCATTCGCGTTCATTCGCGTTCATTCGCGTTCATTCGCGTTCATTCGCGTTCATTCACGTTTTTTCCCGCTTGACGAGAGAGACGAAAACGAGGAGAAAGGTCGCGATAAATGCTCGCTCGCTGCTCTCGCTCGGACCAATCTAGCCCAACCCAAACCCGATCCCGCTCGTTCTAACGAAGATTTCGATGAAATCGAAGAACGAACGCAAAAGGGATTGGTTTTGGGTTGGGCTATCTTTTTTCGAGCGAGCGGAGCGAGCGAGCAACGCGTAAGAGCGTATCGTTGCATAGCATGGACTTTGAAATATCCGCCTCTGTTCGAACGTTCGAGTAGAAATAACTCGCTGAAAAGCGTTATAATGTATCGAAATTTTGCGTGAAATCGCTATGTTACGACGTAATCTGGTCGAAAGTAACGATTTCACTTTATTTTTTTGAGAAATTTCGTCCTCCGGACCAAAATGACCGTGAGGTTGGCACTTGGCATTTTGTCGCCCCCCTACGAAGAGACCGGATGTTCCTTAATGAAAGTTAACCCGCTAAAAAATCGTTACAGCAGGAATATCTGCATAAATCGACGACGTACCTCGATAAAATACGTCGGGAATAATGGTTTGCGTCGGTCGCGTACGAGTAAAAGTACACAGCACAGGCGTTAACAACGAAGCGGTAAACGAAGGAGTAACCAGGACTTCCGCACGCTGTGGCGCGACGCGTCATAAGCGCGCGCTCTTTCTAACGTTTTTCACGTTCCTTCTGCAGTTCTTCAAAAGCCCATTCGCGTTCATTCGCGTTCATTCGCGTTCATTCGTGTTCATTCGCGTTCATTCACGTTTTTTCCCGCTTGACGAGAGAGACGAAAACGAGGAGAAAGGTCGCGATAAATGCTCGCTCGCTGCGCTCGCTCGGACCAATCTAGCCCAACCCAAAACCGATCCCGCGCGTTCTAACGAAGATTTCGATGAAATCGAAGGACGAACGCAAAAGGGATTGGTTTTGGGTTGGGCTATTTTTTTTCGAGCGAGCGGAGCGAGCGAGCAACGCGTATGAGCGTATCGTTGCATCGCATGGACTTTGAAATATCCGCCTATGTTCGAACGTTCGAGTAGAAATAACTCGCTGCAAAGCGTTATAATGTATCGAAATTTTGCGTGAAATCGCTATGTTACGACGTAATCTGGTCGAAAGTAACGATTTCACTTTATTTTTTCGAGAAATTTCGTCCGCCGGACCAAAATGACCGTGAGGTTGGAACTTGGAATTTTGTCGCCCCGCTACGAAGAGACCGGATGTTCCCATCGAAATAACCCGCTAAAAATCGTTACAAGGTAGGAATATCTTTGCATAAATCGACGTACCTCGATAAAATACGTCGGGAATGATGGTTTATGTCGGTCGCGTACGAGTAAAAAGCAATACGCCGCTACGCGCGCACGTCAAATTCAGCGGGTAAACGGCGGGAGTATCTATGACTCTCCTAAGCTACGCTGTGGGGCGCGACGCGCCGTGCGCGCGCGCGCGCGCCTTTCTAACGTTTTTCATGTTCCTTCGCGTTCTTTCGCGTTCATTCGCGTTCATTCGCGTTCATTCGCGTTCATTCGCGTTCATTCGCGTTCATTCACGTTTCTTCCCGCTTGACGAGAGAGACGAAAACGAGGAGAAAGGTCGCGATAAATGCTCGCTCGCTGCGCTCGCTCGGACCAATCTAGCCCAACCCAAAACCGATCCCGCGCGTTCTAACGAAGATTTCGATGAAATCGAAGGACGAACGCAAAAGGGATTGCCTTTGGTTGGGCCATTTTTTCGAGCGAGTGGAGGAGCGAGCAACGCGTAAGAGCCTATCGTTGCATCGCATGGATCTTTGAAATATCCGTGAATTGTTCGAACGTTCGAGTAGAAATAACCTGCCGAAAAGCGTTATAATGTATCGAAATTTTGCGTGAAATCGCTATGTTACGACGTAATCTGGTCGAAAGTAACGATTTCACTTTATTTTTTCGAGAAATTTCGTCCGCCGGACCAAAAATGACCGTGAGGTTGACACTTGGAATTTTGTCGCCCCCCTACGAAGAGACCGGATGTTCCCATCGAAATCACCCGCTAAAAATCGGTACAAGGTAGGAATATCTTTGCATAAATCGACGTACCTCGATAAAATACGTCGGGAATAATGGTTTATGTCGGTCGCGTACGAGTAAAAAGCAATACGTCGCTGCGCGCGCACGTCAAATTCAGCGGGTAAACGGCGGGAGTAACTATGACTCTCCTAAGGTACGCTGTGGGGCGCGACGCGCCGTGCGCGCGCGCGCGCGCGCCTTTCTAACGTTTTTCACGTTCCTTCGCGTTCTTTCGCGTTCATTCGCGTTCATTCGCGTTCATTCGCGTTCATTCGTGTTCATTCGCGTTCATTCACGTTTTTTCCCGCTTGACGAGAGAGACGAAAACGAGGAGAAAGGTCGCGATAAATGCTCGCTCGCTGCGCTCGCTCGGACCAATCTAGCCCAACCCAAAACCGATCCCGCGCGTTCTAACGAAGATTTCGATGAAATCGAAGGACGAACGCAAAAGGGATTGGTTTTGGGTTGGGCTATTTTTTTTCGAGCGAGCGGAGCGAGCGAGCAACGCGTATGAGCGTATCGTTGCATCGCATGGACTTTGAAATATCCGCCTCTGTTCGAACGTTCGAGTAGAAATAACTCGCTGAAAAGCGTTATAATGTATCGAAATTTTGCGTGAAATCGCTATGTTACGACGTAATCTGGTCGAAAGTAACGATTTCACTTTATTTTTTCGAGAAATTTCGTCCGCCGGACCAAAATGACCGTGAGGTTGGCACTTGGAATTTTGTCGCCCCGCTACGAAGAGACCGGATGTTCCCATCGAAATCACCCGCTAAAAATCGTTACAAGGCAGGAATATCTTTGCATAAATCGACGTACCTCGATAAAATACGTCGGGAATAATGGTTTATGTCGGTCGCGTACGAGTAAAGAGCAATACGTCGCTGCGCGCGCACGTCAAATTCAGCGGGTAAACGGCGGGAGTAACTATGACTCTCCTAAGGTACGCTGTGGGGCGCGGCCGTGCGCATAGTATGCTCGCGCGCCTTTCTAACGTTTTTCACGTTCCTTCGTTCTTTCTGCGTTCATTCGCGTTCATTCGCGTTTTTCCCGCTTGACGAGAGAGACGAAAACGAGGAGAAAGGTCGCGATAAATGCTCGCTCGCTGCGCTCGCTCGGACTAATCTAGCCCAACCCAAAACCGATCCCGCGCGTTCTAACGAAGATTTCGATGAAATCGAAGAACGAACGCAAAAGGGATTGGTTTTGGGTGGGGCTATTTTTTTTCGAGCGAGCGTAGCGAGCGAGCAACGCGTAAGAGCGTATCGTTGCATCGCATGGACTTTGAAATATCCGCCTCTGTTCGAACGTTCGAGTAGAAATAACTCGCTGAAAAGCGTTATATTGTGTATCGAAATTTTGCGTGAAATCGCTATGTTACGACGTAATCTGGTCGAAAGTAACGATTTCACTTTATTTTTTTGAGAAATTTCGTCCTCCGGACCAAAATGACCGTGAGGCTGGAACTTGGAGTTTTGTCGCCCCGCTACGAAGAGACCGGATGTTCCCATCGAAATAACCCGCTAAAAATCGTTACAAGGTAGGAATATCTTTGCATAAATCGACGTACCTCGATAAAATACGTCGGGAATAATGGTTTATGTCGGTCGCGTACGAGTAAAAAGCAATACGCCGCTACGCGCGCACGTCAAATTCAGCGGGTAAACGGCGGGAGTATCTATGACTCTCCTAAGGTACGCTGTGGGGCGCGACGCGCCGTGCGCGCGCGCGCGCGCGCCTTTCTAACGTTCTTTCGCGTTCATTCGCGTTCATTCGCGTTCATTCGCGTTCATTCACGTTTTTTCCCGCTTGACGAGAGAGACGAAAACGAGGAGAAAGGTCGCGATAAATGCTCGCTCGCTGCGCTCGCTCGGACTAATCTAGCCCAACCCAAAACCGATCCCGCGCGTTCTAACGAAGATTTCGATGAAATCGAAGAACGAACGCAAAAGGGATTGGTTTTGGGTGGGGCTATTTTTTTTCGAGCGAGCGTAGCGAGCGAGCAACGCGTAAGAGCGTATCGTTGCATCGCATGGACTTTGAAATATCCGCCTCTGTTCGAACGTTCGAGTAGAAATAACTCGCTGAAAAGCGTTATATTGTGTATCGAAATTTTGCGTGAAATCGCTATGTTACGACGTAATCTGGTCGAAAGTAACGATTTCACTTTATTTTTTTGAGAAATTTCGTCCTCCGGACCAAAATGACCGTGAGGTTGGAACTTGGAATTTTGTCGCCCCGCTACGAAGAGACCGGATGTTCCCATCGAAATAACCCGCTAAAAATCGTTACAATTAATTGAGAGTTAGTAATAAATATAACCGGAGTAAAAGGATATTTTATTATGTATTAATCTACGTAGTATTGTTATATTATTATATCTAACATGTAGAAGTGGATTTTGTAATGCACAATAGCGGTCGCACACACAATGCATTATACACATATTAAATTAAATGAATTAAACAGTACCTTTATAGCCACAGATATAAGACGATTGAAGGCAACCGTAGTAAGGGTAAGTGACGCAGCATCGAATGAGTAGAATCTGCAGAATTACAGACAATGTTAATCTAATAAATAAATTTTAACCACTAATAAGGAAACTAATTCATATCATACATAAAATAATAACAAATAGCAAGTACATGCAATAATAAATTAATAGGGAAAATAAGGAAAGGTCAATAAACACAGAAATAGGTTAGAAATTACAATGTCAATCTAACAAATAAATTTTAATCACTAATAAGGGAACTAATCCATATCATACATAAAATAATAACAAATCGCAAGTACATGCAATAATAAATTAATAGGGAAAATAAGAAGGGTCAATAAACACAGAAATGGGTTAGAAATTAATCAAGATAGACTAACTAAATATTAACGAGAAGACATGACTGAACTCGGTGCAAAGGAATAAAGTTATGCCACACGAAAATAACTGGTAACACAGTACACAAACCATTAACTAAATTAAACGAGACTTATATAAATGCAAGTCACGTATAATCAAAACAAGGACTATTGAAATTCGGTAACAATACAATCCATGCTATCACATTAAGGTAGCACACGGTATTGACACACACAATATCATGAAACACAAAACAATATTACAAAAACACTACTAAATAAAATTATAGTGAGTAACAATTAATTAGCTATTTCAAAAACACGTTACTGTTGACATTAAACCAACGCCATACCAAAGAGACACGCGAGCGGCCATGTTGAAAAATTCGTCGCGCGCACATACAAATAATAGCCAATACAATGTAATACAGCATCATAATAGCAATGTTAGGTACTAATAAAAAAAAAACAAAAAAAAAGGAGAGAGTTAAGGAAAATATATATAGTAAATAACAACTAACATAATCATAACATATTATATATATTATATTATATACAGAGATACAGTATTCATACAAGGAACAGGTCCGAATGAAACATATATATAAAAAAATAATATAATATATATATATATATTAACTATTTTTGTATGTGTGTACAGTACTGATGGCGAATTCATCAACCATTCTCTGAACGACGGATGGAAGAACATGTAGGTGTTGTCCAGACGTTTCATGAGGAATCCAGAGAGCATTTCGAATCTCTGCAGAAAATCCTCCCATGCACGATCGTTTACAATAATCTGACTCATCTCGAAAGAAATTTTTTTTTTAGTTCAAGGAATAGCAATCCGCACCGTAGAACTGTAAAGCACCTGTACGCCACTCACGAAATCAAATACGTTTGCTATCCACCTGTAAACAAACAACATCTATAACTATACATATAATCTTCACTTATATTTACCAATATATATACACGCATGTTGTAAAGTAGGTGATATTTATAACACTCACTTCCATTGATAATGCAAGTGACTCATAAAAATAAGCTGTCATATTTACCATTCCACGCACATATATATATATATATATATATATATATATATATATATATATTCGAAGACAAGGTACATTTGTAATATTTATTCCTATTGATGATATAACAATAAAACAAATTCATTTATACTACTTACCAATACGTACGCATATATGTATATAATTATAACCCAAGTAGTATTCATAATATTTATTTTCACTGATAACAAGTACGTAAAACCTAAAGTAAAACAAAAGTTTTAACAATAAAAAAAAGGGGGGGAGAAGAAAAAAAAGAGAAGAGGAAAAAAAGGAAAGAAAAAAAATATAATATATAAAAATATAAAAATTTTCTTTTTCTATAAAAGGTTATTCTTATTTCCGATAAACTCGAAAGTAAAACGACAAATGACAACATTATACCATGATATACTGACACAAAGACGCAACACACAGAAGAAACTAATAGAGAACGCTTTAAGCTTGGCAAACTTACCGGCCGACGAATTTGCATACGCCATAACCAAAACCCAGGACACATGGCTCTGATCGCAGGAGAAGCGGTCCATATAGTCAAATGCATTCCGGTACAAGTAAAGGTACGACATACAACAGAATGCTACTCGGAGCTACACGTTTGGCAAGGGAATCGCACCACAGGAACTCCGCCCGGACGTGCGCCAAACGTGGCGATATTCAGCACCATCGTCGTTGGCCACGAGCGGAATATATACCCAAAAAGACCTCGATGCACTACGGGACCACGTCATGTTCCCGGCAGAAAAATCTGCAGTCTTGAACGCATTAGCCAGAGGAGCAACAGAAAAAACAATCGTCCCTGGAACAGTAAACATCCTGGGAATGATGGACAAAAACACATTAACGACAATAGCGAAAAATACCGTATCAAGCTTATGGACTGGTTTTATGGAATTTGGAACTGTCAGTGCAGCAATATTTGGAATACTCGCAATATTTAAACTAACCAAGACAATAATAGATATAGCTGCACACGGATACCAGTTACGTGAAACTTACAAATGTGGAGCAATATGCGGCTCAGTTACCCACCCGCTACTATACCTCAAAAGAAGACGAAATATCGATGATCAAACAGCACAACCTCAAGGGATATCGATAACACCGGTAGTCACTCAACTACCAACGACATCTACGTCCGCCTTGAGCGAACTCAGAGATACCATCAGTCAAATTTCCTTTGGAAATTTGAACTTCAAGGGCGGGGGTGTCACGTCCCGCGCTCCGCACGCGCCGTAACAAGAACAAGAAAACCATTCTATACAAAACACGCGAATAAGGATTTGAATGCACAAACGAACACACGGCACTACGAAACGAAAGGAAGGATTAACAAAACGAGGGCGATTAACGGATCCAACCAATAAACAAAATACATATACACACAATTCTAAATAAACCAGGAAATAAGAATAACTACAAAAGGGGAAAATAATTGAAACGCCAGGAATATTTATATATATATATATATATATATATTTCAATCAATCAATTTGGAGAGTTACATATAAGTATAAACATATATGCCGAACATGTAATAACCTAGTAAATATTAGAGACAGTGCTTCCAATACTATGCAATAAATACAATATTATCAATTTATGAAATATAAGTATACATGAAGTCAAAAACTAATAGTTTAACGAATACATAAAATATACAATATTGTATTATTAAAGAAATGAAGGTTACATTGTCAGAAATATATATATGTGTGCGAATTCTATCAAACCGATAATCTAAGATACATACTTAAAACTAGCCTACATTCCGGTAAAGGATAAATAAATAATTGACATTTCATTTCGTATGAATACTACACTGCCAAGAGAAATATGCATATGAATACGTATATATATGTCGGGTTTACATTAGAATTAGGGTTAGGGGCGTGAAACGAATCTTCGTTTGGGTTACACGTTGTCGTTATGCAATAGAGAAGACATTGACTAGTGCAAATACGATTATTATAGAACCGGACATGTAACCGTGGTAGTTAGGTACTCGAGAAACTAATGACAATGATCCTAGGTTCAATAACGAATCCGCGGTCGACGGGATGATAGATGAACGTACTCACAAAATCTAAGTCGGACGCGTAATATTCACTGGTCGTAAAGGGTTACTTCTTTCATCAATGAGATCGCGAGCGAGAATGCCTTTCCCGTCCCGATGATGCCACAGAGGAAAACTATAATGGGGTGTGTCTAAGGATACGAGATCATCGGATTCGTCGAGAAAAGCCTTCGTTCAGAAAGTAAGGGAAATTGGCGTTGCTGCTAATTGGTCAATCTCCATATCGGTGGTTAGAAAAAGATGCTAGCCGCCCTCGAGGGAAAGTTGCTAGTGGGAGACGCCGCTCGTTGAAAAATATGTCTCCCCTATCTTCCCGTAGTTGGGACAAAGACTGTTTGTCTGTTTGAAGGACTTTAGTTAACTAAACCTTAAGATTTATAACGGGCCCTCGGGCTAGCCGAACATGTACTGCGGAGACGCATCGACATCTGGCAATCATCTTACTCGAAGAATAGGGTCTGCGTGTGGCGAGCCACGGGACAGAAACCGTTGGAATGTTTACTGTCGCGTGTCGCCACGAATATTTCCTTTAAGGAGGGCTATAGAATTACTCCTTACCTTCGCTAGGCAAAGCGTTCATCCCGTGACCGCGGCCACGTTCGGCGACTGACTGTCGCCTCGAGCCCAAGCTCATTATCACAACTCTCGAACAATTACAATCGGGTTGAATAACTACAATTGTTCAGTTACAGCTATAGTAGACTCTAGGTTACAATGTTGCGGGATTATCCAAAATTCCAAAGGCTCCGGTGTTCTTTCATCTCCGACATATTTATATATACATGTATTCCTGGCGTTTCAATTATTTCCCCTTTTGTAGTTATTCTTATTTCCTGGTTTATTTGTTTGGTTCATAACACGTTCAATCCATTAGTAGGTTCTATTTATTTTATTTTATACTGGTTGGATTTATTAGTCGCCCTCGTTTTGTTAATCCTTTCTTTAGTTTCGTAGCGCCGTGTGTTCGTTTTGTGCATTCAAATCCGTATTCGCGCGTTTTGTATAGAGTGGTTTTCTTGTTCTTGTTACGGCACGTGCGGAGCGCGGGACGTGACACCCCCACCCTTGGAGTTCAAATTTTCAAAGGAAATTTGACTGATGGTGCCTCTGAGTTCGCTCAAGGCGGACGTAGATGTCGTTGGTTGTTGAGTGACTACCGGTGTTATGGTCCATCATTCCCAGGATGTCTCCGCTCCCTCTGGAGCAATGCAACATGGAGCAATGGAGCAGAGGATGCAACCTCTGTCTCCGCTCAACTCGCACTCGGCCCCTCGACTCGCACTCTGCTTTTCGACTCGCACTCTCTGCTTTTCGACTAACTCTGGCCGTTGCCGCATTCTGTTGTCTTTTTCCTAGGCCCACCGCACACGTGTTCTGCAGGCGCTCGTGGCCAGGGTCACGTAGGTCTTTTCCACGAAACTATGCACTTGAAAAGACCGATGACACATTGATGGGCCCGACGGCGCCTCGGCTCTCGCGACATTGTTCATAGTTCGCCCGATATTTCTTAGGCCTTTCGTCCACGATACTACATATATTTTATCGTTGCTGGATTGGATAGGAATGTGAGATTTTTCGTTGTTTTATATAAATTTATTTTTTACGTTCGACTTCTTCTTCTCTTTTAATTTCACTGTAATAGTTTGCCGTTAGAACCGAAACTCAATTCATTTACTACGATGGATTCTGTTACCACGATTTTCTTGCCTTTTGAGTTTAATAATCGAGGATGATTCTAACGATCCTCTCTGTGTGGGACTCGTGTGATTTCGCAAGCCTTGCCCAAAGACGGGTAGTATTTTACCAACAGTGGGAGGAGGAATGCGAAGATCGAGGGGTGTTTTTGATAATCGAAAACGCCGTTTGCACAAGCCAACACAGCGAACGATCCTTTGGTTAAATTTCCGAAGGGAAATTGTTCTGCTATTTCTCTCTTACAATCGCATGCAACGATGGCAAGAATATCGGTTATTAGCAATGCCGGTATTGCTCTTAATTTTCGATTGACCCTGACGATGTATTTAATAGTTCTTTCTGTGCGGGATTTGTGTGATTTCGCAAGCCTTGCCCAAAGACGGGCAATATTTTGCCAACAATGGGAGGAGGAATGCGAAGATCAGTGGGTATTTCAGTAACTGAAAACACCGTTCGCACAAGCCGACACAGCGGACAACTCCTTTGTTCAAAGTTTAAACAATGATTCTATCTTCAAAACTGTTCACGAAAATAAAACGAGACCGATGATAGGAAGTTCTAATTCGATTCTCGAGAGCAACGAAATTATCAGAGAAAAAGGAAATTCTCAAAATTAATTTTCTTACCTTGAGGAGTAGGCGCTGTCTGGCGCCATTACCTCAGCTGCTCCTGTCACGTAATTTTTGGGTTGGTCGGTGAAAATAAAATATAGTCGAGTCGTAACACAACTATTTACTTGGTTTTAATCAACCTTTATTATGAATTCAGCAATCACAACGTAACACGCACTGAATTAACATAAATCACAATTCACTTCAACCACGTTATGTAAGACTTAGTTACAACAATACATTAAGTACGCGACTTATAAGAGACCGACATAGATATGTTGACTATTCTAAGGATACAGAATAAGTGAAGTTTTACTGACGATACTGTGTCTGAGGCTAGGGGTGGGCGTGTCTAAGGACACGGGACTATCGGATTTGTTGATGACAATTTTGGTTAAGGAAGTGAGGGCAGTAGACACCATCTCCGATTGGATAATAGGACGGTTGGTGGACCAGGAAGGGTTTTAGCCGCCCTCGCGAGAAAGTTGCCAACGGAACATACCAGATGTGGAGAAAACCAACTTTCTAAGCTAACACGTGGTAGACAATAAACGTAAAGGGAAATTTAAGACAGGAAATACTCGCTTGGTCCGAAGGACCTTAACTATAAAAATGCCAAGGCCCCCTGGTGGGCACTTAAGACTACTGAGGGTGCGCGCCAAGGATATGCAGACATCTGGGTGCCATCCTGTCCGTGGTGTGTGGCCTGGTCTCTGATATGAATTGACGTTACACTCCGGTGGTCGTCGAAGTTTTTGCTGGGTTTATTACTTAAACTCGAATATAGTTTACTATCAACGTTTGCTTTATTTATCTATTTCGATACAGACAGAACAATTTACTAACTGGATTAATACCGCAATTACAATGCGCGTTCAAAGATAAAATTTTCTTTTTACTTAGTCGCGGCTCTCTTTTCTTGACCGAAAAACTAAAGACCCAGAAGCGCAAAATACTATACAAAATTTCTAAAGATGAGCGTAATAACGAACGTAGTAACAATGAACACAAAGAGTGAACAAAATAATTATGAACCGTAATAACGAAGATCGCAATAATAATGAACGGTAATAACAATGATCACTATAATAATGAGCGAAGAATAATGAGCGTAATAAGAATGTTTACCAGAATAATAATGAGCAAAGAATAATGTAATAAGAATATTCACCAGGATGATAATAAGCAACATAATAATAATGTTCACCAGAATAATAAATGATAATTATTTCCGTAATAATAATGTTCACCGGAATAATAAATGATAATTATTTCAGCGAGTATGAGCAACGTAATAAGAATGTTCACCGGAATAATAAATAATAATTATTTCAGCGAGTATGAGCAACGTAATAAGAATGTTCACCGGAATAATAAATGATAATTATTTCGCTGCTCTACGTTGCTTTGCTTATTTATAATGCCATCCCCCACGGGGTGGTGGTCCGCTGGGGGTACGCTTATGATTGTTTTTGCGATTTTGATGTTTTCCCTTTCTTGTTGTTTCCTAGGTTTCGGTGATCGACGTTCGAACAATGTTTGCGGAGGCACTTCCATCAGAGGTTCCTTATTATTATTATTTTTTTTCCTTTAAACGTCTTTTGTTTTTATGTATGATATATATATATATATATTTTTTTTAAATGTGATATCTATTTTATGTTTGTTAAATATATGTATTTTAATTCTATATTTCCCCCTTTTTAATTAATTATATATATATACATATTTTTTTACATTTGTAGTTGCGCACAGATTTTATTAAAGAAAAGTGTTAACAATGTGTTTTAATGATTTATTTCTCGCGCCTGACTTCCATTAATCCTTAATATTCCTGTCGCCGTGATGCGTGTAAATCTAACATGGCTGCTCATAAATGTCATCAGCAAAGTTATAGTGACGGGTCTTTAATTTTGTTTAATATCGAAGTAATTTTCCGTCTGCCGCTCGTTTTTCCTTATTCTACCGCAATTAGAACATTTATTTATTAATATTGCTTTAAAGTGACAAGTATTGTTCGTGTGAATATACGCATATATATATATTTATGTTGTGTGTTTTGTAATTCTTCGATTGCGTTATTTATTGTATTCAGTAGTTTATTTTATAGAGTATTATATATATATGTCGGAGATGAAAGAACACCGGAGCCTTTGGAATTTTGGATAATCCCGCAACATTGTAACCTAGAGTCTACTATAGCTGTAACTGAACAATTGTAGTTATTCAACCCGATTGTAATTGTTCGAGAGTTGTGATAATGAGCTTGGGCTCGAGGCGACAGTCAGTCGCCGAACGTGGCCGCGGTCACGGGATGAACGCTTTGCCTAGCGAAGGTAAGGAGTAATTCTATAGCCCTCCTTAAAGGAAATATTCGTGGCGACACGCGACAGTAAACATTCCAACGGTTTCTGTCCCGTGGCTCGCCACACGCAGACCCTATTCTTCGAGTAAGATGATTGCCAGATGTCGATGCTTCTCCGCAGTACATGTTCGGCTAGCCCGAGGGCCCGTTATAAATCTTAAGGTTTAGTTAACTAAAGTCCTTCAAACAGACAAACAGTCTTTGTCCCAACTACGGGAAGATAGGGGAGACATATTTTTCAACGAGCGGCGTCTCCCACTAGCAACTTTCCCTCGAGGGCGGCTAGCATCTTTTCCTAACCACCGATATGGAGATTGACCAATTAGCAGCAACGTCAATTTCCCTTACTTCCTAAACGAAGGCTTTCCTCGACGAATCCGATGATCTCGTGTCCTTAGACACACCCCATTATAGTTTTCCTCTGTGGCATCATCGGGACGGGAAAGGCATTCTCGCTCGCGATCTCATCGGTGAAAGGAGTAACCCTTTACGACCAGTGAATATTACGCGTCCGACTTGGATTTTGTGAGTACGTTCATCTATCATCCCGTCGACCGCGAATTCGTTATTGAACCTAGGATCATTGTCATTAGTTTCTCGAGTACCTAACTACCACGGTTACTTGTCCGGTTCTATAATAATCGTATTTGCACTAGTCAATGTCTTCTCTATTGCATAACGACAACGTGTAACCCAAACGAAGATTCGTTTCACGCCCCTAACCCTAATTCTAATGTAAACCCGACATATATATACGTATTCATATGCATATTTCTCTTGGCAGTGTAGTATTCATACGAAATGAAATGTCAATTATTTATTTATCCTTTACCGGAATGTAGGCTAGTTTTAAGTATGTATCTTAGATTATCGGTTTGATAGAATTCGCACACATATATATATTTCTGACAATGTAACCTTCATTTCTTTAATAATACAATATTGTATATTTTATGTATTCGTTAAACTATTAGTTTTTGACTTCATGTATACTTATATTTCATAAATTGATAATATTGTATTTATTGCATAGTATTGGAAGCACTGTCTCTAATATTTACTAGGTTATTACATGTTCGGCATATATGTTTATACTTATATGTAACTCTCCAAATTGATTGATTGAAATATATATATATATATATATATATAAATATTCCTGGCGTTTCAATTATTTTCCCCTTTTGTAGTTATTCTTATTTCCTGGTTTATTTAGAATTGTGTGTATATGTATTTTGTTTATTGATTGGATCCGTTAATCGCCCTCGTTTTGTTAATCCTTCCTTTCGTTTCGTAGTGCCGTGTGTTCGTTTGTGCATTCAAATCCTTATTCGCGTGTTTTGTATAGAATGGTTTTCTTGTTCTTGTTACAGCGCGTGCGGAGAGCGGGACGTGACACCCCCGCCCTTGAAGTTCAAATTTCCAAAGGAAATTTGACTGATGGTATCTCTGAGTTCGCTCAAGGCGGACGTAGATGTCGTTGGTAGTTGAGTGACTACCGGTGTTATCGATATCCCTTGAGGTTGTGCTGTTTGATCATCGATATTTCGTCTTCTTTTGAGGTATAGTAGCGGGTGGGTAACTGAGCCGCATATTGCTCCACATTTGTAAGTTTCACGTAACTGGTATCCGTGTGCAGCTATATCTATTATTGTCTTGGTTAGTTTAAATATTGCGAGTATTCCAAATATTGCTGCACTGACAGTTCCAAATTCCATAAAACCAGTCCATAAGCTTGATACGGTATTTTTCGCTATTGTCGTTAATGTGTTTTTGTCCATCATTCCCAGGATGTTTACTGTTCCAGGGACGATTGTTTTTTCTGTTGCTCCTCTGGCTAATGCGTTCAAGACTGCAGATTTTTCTGCCGGGAACATGACGTGGTCCCGTAGTGCATCGAGGTCTTTTTGGGTATATATTCCGCTCGTGGCCAACGACGATGGTGCTGAATATCGCCACGTTTGGCGCACGTCCGGGCGGAGTTCCTGTGGTGCGATTCCCTTGCCAAACGTGTAGCTCCGAGTAGCATTCTGTTGTATGTCGTACCTTTACTTGTACCGGAATGCATTTGACTATATGGACCGCTTCTCCTGCGATCAGAGCCATGTGTCCTGGGTTTTGGTTATGGCGTATGCAAATTCGTCGGCCGGTAAGTTTGCCAAGCTTAAAGCGTTCTCTATTAGTTTCTTCTGTGTGTTGCGTCTTTGTGTCAGTATATCATGGTATAATGTTGTCATTTGTCGTTTTACTTTCGAGTTTATCGGAAATAAGAATAACCTTTTATAGAAAAAGAAAATTTTTATATTTTTATATATTATATTTTTTTTCTTTCCTTTTTTTCCTCTTCTCTTTTTTTTCTTCTCCCCCCCTTTTTTTTATTGTTAAAACTTTTGTTTTACTTTAGGTTTTACGTACTTGTTATCAG
Source organism: Bombus vosnesenskii (assembly GCF_011952255.1). Classification (NCBI taxonomy): domain Eukaryota; kingdom Metazoa; phylum Arthropoda; class Insecta; order Hymenoptera; family Apidae; genus Bombus; species Bombus vosnesenskii. The sequence continues at coordinate 553 of NW_022884241.1, read as the reverse complement.
TGAAAATAAATATTATGAATACTACTTGGGTTATAATTATATACATATATGCGTACGTATTGGTAAGTAGTATAAATGAATTTGTTTTATTGTTATATCATCAATAGGAATAAATATTACAAATGTACCTTGTCTTCGAATATATATATATATATATATATATATATATATATATATATATGTGCGTGGAATGGTAAATATGACAGCTTATTTTTATGAGTCACTTGCATTATCAATGGAAGTGAGTGTTATAAATATCACCTACTTTACAACATGCGTGTATATATATTGGTAAATATAAGTGAAGATTATATGTATAGTTATAGATGTTGTTTGTTTACAGGTGGATAGCAAACGTATTTGATTTCGTGAGTGGCGTACAGGTGCTTTACAGTTCTACGGTGCGGATTGCTATTCCTTGAACTAAAAAAAAAATTTCTTTCGAGATGAGTCAGATTATTGTAAACGATCGTGCATGGGAGGATTTTCTGCAGAGATTCGAAATGCTCTCTGGATTCCTCATGAAACGTCTGGACAACACCTACATGTTCTT
>NW_022884240.1:0-15681 GCF_011952255.1 Bombus vosnesenskii | reverse complement strand
AATCATGCACAGGCGAATCGTCGACAGTATCACACGCTTAGAAGCACTAATAGAGTAGACAAAACATCCTACATGCCACAGCTATCGAAACAATAACCAGATAGCAACGGATAGGCGCCTCTGATGTACACCCGACGATAACCGCTTCAGAGGGACTAAAACCTCAGTACAAGAAGTCTCCCAAATCAGCGTTCTATACCTCTTTGTTATAACACCCTGAACCGTCACTCTGTTGGATTCATACAATAACTTTTACCACTATATCTAAAGTTTAATTCTTTAACTTATTTGTGAAACGTTCGAACTGCGACTCGAGGAGATCACCGGTGATTTGTCAATTTCGTGATTTGTTGTGTCTCGTATATGATAACAGCAACGACGGCGACGCCTATCGATAGTAAAAGTAATATCGAAGTATACCTCCCTACCATGACATTTCCGGGCTAACAAACTTCAAAATTGGTTTCTTTTGTTTCAAGATATTTTTAGCTATTTTTTTTTAATCTTATAATGATAACCTATTTTAAAATGTGCAATATTTGATAAATGTACATTAGTAAAATTTCATACGAAGAAAGTTTTTGGGAATCCGTATTATATTCAGCGAGCAGAAAACGAAGCCTTGACGGAAGTTGACAACAATGGAGATAAAAGTCTTTATCGTAATATTGTTTTTATTGATTTTAACGTCAGATGGAACGGGTTTCGACAGAAAACGATCCACCAAATTTCAAAGAGGTAACGAGCAAACTTCAAGTAAAAACGAGCAGAAGTCAACACCCGATTATTATTATTACTGCGACTCAACAGAGTTTGGGGTAGTATTATACAAAAGATTCCGTATTTGCGTTCTTGTTCGCCGTGCGACATGATAGAAATTGATTTCTCTTCCGCTTGTATCAGATGCGGGATTTTGGTTGATCCTTTTTCACCGGTCTCGATTATCCTATTTTTCTTTATTCGCCTATTTTTTAAACACAAATATAGATTTTTTACGATTATTTATATTGTTCATGACATCATTTGACGAATTCTTCGAGAACTTCGCAAGGGAACCAAGACATAAATGATATTTAAAATGTTTATAGCAGTTCTGAAGTAAAGAGAAGCGATATTAGTTTGAAAGGATGGATCATTTCAATGACTTTATTATTTATTGCCTTAATAGCTATCTACATATTATTTTAGTTGCGTTTTTCTCTTGGATCGGAAATGACTATCCTGTGTTTCGTCAATAATTTGTCTTGCTTCTCTTGGTGCATTTCTAAAAGTAGTATTGACATAAATGAATTCTTTACTGCAAGAGTTAACATCACTTTTTTTCGACTTCTCTTTTAGGTTACAAGAGTACAAAGCTATATATAGGCCAAAACATGTATGTATCTTTCGATAAAAGATAAATTTTTATTCAAACCCTACGAGACTGCACGCAGATATTTCAAATTGCAGCGAATATTATCACGAATACTTCGCGTTAAACGTGTTATATCTTTTAACATTTTCAGAGACGCGTAAACATCTGCAAGCTATTTATCACTTTATTCGATTGCATATTGTAGCGGCATATGAGTCAGAGGACGATGCGAATCGAGAGTAACTCATGTTGTTGTTTTGCCTCGGGGCATTGATACCGTCTCGAGGTACGAAACTTGATAATAAACGAACTCCGGACAGAACAGTATCGCCGCTACGCGCAACCGTCAACCGAAGTCGAATTTAAATTCGTTAGAGGGAGATCGTTAGAAGAGTACTGCCGATAGTTTTAAATACATTTGACTACACCAAATATCAACTCGTCTCATCACTATATACACCAACGCGTTTAACCAACCTCCACATAATCGAGAAATGATTTCAAATTTGACCCACGTTTCTATCGACTTCGCTTTCTTCTTTATTTTGGAAGAAATGCACATTCACTATTTATCAGCTAAGCGAACTCAAAATGAATGAAAATTCCCAATCACCACGTAGACCAAAGCCTATCAGCCTTTTCCGAACCTGTAGGTTACAACAAGATTCTTAATTAATTAATTCGTTTCTTACAGGCTACAGAGTCTGAGAATAAAGAATTTTTTGACCGTTTTGTTACGACCTATGTTAAAACCACATCATAGGAATAAGATAATAATACAGATCGTAATCATTATATATCGGTACATACTATCAATTTGATTGTGCAATTAAATAACATAATATCAAAAGTAATCAAATGTTGGGATACTTTTGCGCGATAGTGTATATGTGTAAAATACTATGATTCTATAAATTCATTCACAATAAATCAAAAACAATGTTGTGTTGCTTATTCTAGTAAACAATCCAACCATTTAACTGTAAGATATTTGGAAAGTTCATGTAACAAGCATACAATATGCCCCCCGGAAGGTACCAACTACGTTCCTCTATGAAATTAGTACAAATGTTTCAAGACTTATATATTATTAACATTTCACGCAACGTTTTTATAAGATACGTTAATCCGTAGAAATGACCCGTCGCAGTAAATTTATACATAGATCAGAGTTAGAAAATACAAAAGAACGATATTTTCTCTGAGTATACGAAGTTAAAATGGTGTTGGACGCAAATTAATTGGTTGGAAAGAGGTGCCTTGAAGCGTACTAAAAGAGGTAGCTTACCTCGTTGAAATACCATGGAACGAAACCCTGTTGGGCAATGGGCATTCTGCTGTAGCCTGGAATTCCTTTTGCTCCCGTATTCTTCTTCTGTTTTCCGTGGTTTTTGTTACAACACTCGCGACGTTTTCATTCAAACGAACACACAACGCATAAACGGAGAAAAACAAACGTTGAAGGTTGCGTCGCGTCACGCGCATCACTGACGCTACACTTATACGTTGGAAACAGGAACGAAACCGACGCAGGTGCAACACGGGGCCCGTGAAATGTAAACTATCGAACTACGTATAATAGCACACGAAAGTATTTCTATTGTTTGTATATATATATATATGTGTGTGTATATTTGTGTGTGTGTGTGTGTTTGTGTGTGTGTGCGCGCGCGCGCGTGTGTGTATTCATATATATATTATAAATTGGTTATATATATATATATATATATATATGTATAAGATTTATAAAATGAATGCTCGGTAAAATGTCTGTGATAAATAATACCAATTAAAATGGAAAAATTTTTAATTGCATTGCTTCGACTATACATATACATATACTTAATGTGACTTACTTTGTATGAGAAAAATTCTGTTTGTCAATTCGATATCGAGAGCTGATAATGCTAACATACGATGAAACGATAACAGAAGAATCCGAATATTCAGAACTTTTCACGATATATGTTAAATAATATTATGAAATAAATTAAATAATTACCCCGCATTGCTTCCAGCGTACGTGTTCACGATTCTCGGCGAAACCGAATATGGCAGCAGGAAATCAACCAACCACAACTTCGGAAGAAAGTAAAGCGCGGGAAGAAATCGCGGCATCCAGCTTCCTGCGAATCTATTCTCGATCTCGATGTAAGCAGTAATCTTTCGATAATCGTTTTGCAAAATGGCGTGTCTTAAACGAAGTGTATAGTAAAATTCGTATTTGAGAGACGCATAAATAAACGATATCAGGCTATTTCCCGCGAGAAATTCACGTTCGGTTGCAACATAACATGTCACGTATGTATTTTCCTCGAAAACTGATTTCGAGGGACGTGTATATGTACGTATCAAGTTACTTGGCGAAAGTTCAACGACAGACTGTGACTTTAAAACAGTATGTATGCCTATGTTTGTTGTCCGAGAATTGGAAGAATCTGTCATGTTTTGTTTACGTCGGCTGTAATGGAGGGGTGTTTTTGTCTTGTGGTAACTGAATGTCTCAAACAACAAACTCGAGATTTCAATCGATCTTCGAAAAGAAGTCATACCCATTGGCCTTGGGTGAGTTGTGATTTCATTAACTTTTTAATTCATAATTGATAACATAAGGATATTGTAAGACCGATGAAAATATGGATAGCAACCAATTGCAATTGAATATCTGGCCTGTCTTGCACTATTGAAATTTTGCAAGTCACTAAAGTTACCAGCATTAATATGTTCCCCTGCACAAGTTTGACGATAAAACAAATGAAATTTTACTAATTGCAAGTTATTTGATTATTCTATTTAACGAAAAATTATAAAATCATAAAATAGCATTCTATATAACCTGTAAATCGTAACTTGTCAATCTACTAGTACATATATTATAAATTGGTAAACTTTTGTGTGTGGGGGAGGGGGTGCTAGATGTAACACTGATACGACATTTTGAAAAAATATTTAATTATAATCATGAAAGGCGTTATTGAAATATTGAGTTTTTATTAATATTCCTTGCAACTTCGAGTTTGCGTACTATATTTAAAATGTACATAAGATATAAAGTATATTGACAAATAACAGTCACAAAATTGTTTCAAATGAGGATAATCATCCTAATATCAACTTATCAATTGTGATCTGATAAACAAGAATTCAAAATACAGTTAAACTGTGTTCTACATACAATAATCTTTGTCGGAGGAGATTTAAATATATGAACATATTGTGATATTTTGTCCATAATAACATGAATAATATAAAGTTTCGTATTACATATACTCTATTTTTTAATATATTCTGCATATCTCATTTTATGACAACAGACAAGCAAACTATATTCCCATTATAAGCTTCGCTCTAATTTCGCATCGTTTCACCTGAATATATCGTGAAATTTCATCCCGTCAAAATTTTGCGTCAATCTTTTTTATCTTAAAGGATTAAAGACAGTTGCAAAACGCCACGGTGTGTTGGGGTTTGTTTAAATTTCCGCCAAATGAAAAATGGTAGTTACTAACGGCACGTCTGGTTACAATTTTCGTTTACAATTCTTTTGGCGAGTAAATATGACGTACTGGGTCGATACTAAGTAGTCGGTTGTCCCTGAACTTTGAACTGTTGAGAACGAGGTAATAACAGGGCGACTGGTTTGTTGCTGTGTAACGTATACACGTTTCTGAATAGTTTTCTACTTTAAATGAAATTAACTGCTACCCGACGGAGTTTCGACGTAGCGATAAACACGTCACTGAAAAAAGCGACGAATGGGAATGGAAAATACGTAAAGATTTTTTGACAAAATAAAGAATCATTTTGTCAGATTTCAAGAAGAGTTTGGGTAAATTCAATTTATGCTCTTTGCTACTTGACTTATGTTTATAACACTAAAAGTTATCTTTACAAGCAGCGAAGTGATTTAGTTTCATCCGTAGTTCGGTTGCTTCCAATTTTTTCATTTTCACATTGTGTAAATTTCGGCCAATCGCGGGGAGACGTAGTCGCTAGGAGAGACGTCAACGAGGGTCGTAAATCCCCGTTACGATTATAACAATCGACACCACGAATTGATCGATCCCCTGATTTCCGTTGAGATAATAAGGGGTGATTGAGTTTGTATAACACTGTGATTCACAGAATTATAAAGTATATATTTCCAATACTTAGATTACACTGACGTAGAGAAACAAATAGTTAACAACTTGTCGCACGAAGATGCGATAGATATGTACGCTAGAGCAGGGCTCTTATAATGGAAATTAATGTATTAATGGACTTAGCACTATAATATATTTAGGAGAGAAGATGTGTGTTCGACAACACCGAGAACCGACAAACGATTTGCGTGAAGTATGCGACTCTCGCGCTATGTGTAGACTGCCGCGTTAGGCGTTAGTTTTTAGACTGTCTGTCGCTCTTTTTCTAATACGGAAGAAAAGTTCGGTGTGGGTGTGCCCCTGTGCCTAAAGAACGCGGATTCGTTGTTCCCACTTTCGTTAGGAAAAGTGAGGGCAACGAACCGCGGTGTCGATTGGTCATGACCTGCACTACGGCTCGAAGGGATGAGTAGGGAGTCTCTTACCATCGTGGTGGATAGATGACTGTGTGCGTGAGAAAAACCTAGCTTGTTTTATTACAGGGCTATTCGGATTTTCCTAATGGGTGCATACCCGCTTTCTCCGTGTTTTAAGTGCGACTAATAAACCCAAGGACACCTCTAAAACCGACTGTGTTTCGAGAATATTTTTAAGCTTTAGAAATTCTTCAAGACAAACGGATTGAAGACATATGGCGAAACAATGCAGGGAAGGGAAAGTTATGGTGGGTCCTTAGGTTTATTGAGGGTCGAAGTGACGTTACGCAGGTCGGTTGTTGTCCGGTCGCGCCGGCTGGCGTGCAGATGTTTTAGGCGGCGTAACACATTGCGTATTACAATATTGATGTTAAAATATTATTATAGAAAAACATGTTAGCAACTTAATTTTCTATTTGTTCGTTTCTCTGTTTTCCTTATTCTGTTTTTGGATTTGTGGTGGATGATTTAAATAATGACGTGACGAGTTGATACTTGATATTGTCGAATATATTTAAAATTATTCTAAATACAGAATTGATCGCACGGGAGACAAAGATTTGTAACGAATCCTAGCGGCTGCCATTTGTCGTTCACGCGCTGTTGCCGATACCGGATGCGCTAATGTCACGTAAAACAACAAAATAAAAAAAGAAATTTGAGGTGTAAATAAAAAAAAGAAACTTTATTTTTTTTCTAACAACAATTCACTTTACAATCCACTTCCAAACTCTAGGAGTGACTTTCCAAGACTGAAAGCTCTTATGATTTGCCTTTCGATCGAATCCGATTACTTTCTTTTGTCATCCCTCAACATCCCCACCATGCATTTGCATTTGCTAGGCGTCCGCGACCGTTGCCACGTGCTCTTTCTTCTCGAACCTTCGGCGGAAGGACCGTTGGGATGTTGATGGTTCATTAGACACTTCAGCGATATTGCCGCCGATTGTCGCCGAGTGCCGCCACATCTTTATCTCCATCGTCAGTCCATCGGATTTGAAGTATGCCGGTCGTGACACTAACATTGTGGCGTCAGAGACGACGCGTCTTGACTCGCGAAAGGCGTTTTCGGTTTGCTTCGACCACTCGATTCGCCGCGAACAGCTCGTACGTATCTTTGTTCGCGGATCCGCGTAGTTTGTTGCACGGGTATACGTTTATATTGACCCCGGTGTTCACAAGGAAAGAGATCCTTGGTGCCCTGTCCGTCACGAAAATGCGACGGGATACTAAAGCCATCGCCACATGCCGCGTTTACGGACGGCTGGTCTCGGTTCACTGGGTCCAGTTGCAAGGGGCCCGGCACTTCCTTGCGCGGTCTCGAAAGGTCTCGTGGTAATAGCAGAGACCAGACTTCTGCGGTCTATCCTTCGAACTTGATATCAACCTTGCCTTCCGTATGTAGAATAACGATGTGAGGTAGATAGTGGGTGAAGGTGCCCACAAGAAATACTCTTGATGTTCAACAAAAAAGTTAATTAAATTATTAACAATCAACAGTCAACAATTTATGATCAACAATTAACGACTAACGATTAACTGTCAACAACAATTAACGATTAACGATGAACGATCAAAAACAATTAACGATTAACGATGAACAACAATTAAGGATTAACGATTAACGATTAACTATCAAGAGTCAATAATCACGTATCTCTAATTGTGTTTGCTTCGCTATGACGCTTAACCTTTCGCACTCCGCAGCTCGGGGCAGAATGAATCTTTGATTCGAAAGCAAATGGATTCTTTTCTTTGTTGCCCCTCGATATTTCCACTACGCACGCGTTTATTAGATGTCCGCAACGGTTGCCGCGTATACATTCTTCCGAATATTCGGCGAAAGAACTGTAGGGATATCGATGGTACATTAGGCGTGTCGGCTTTACGCTTTGAAGGTATAGCGCTTTGTGTCGCGAAGCCGTTGGAAAGTTCCATGGTCGAGTGCCACCACAGATGCATGACGATTAGATACAAACGTTTCAAGTATTACAATTAATAGCCGATACAATTGCAACAAAACAGATGTCCTTTATGCAAGACTACTGAAATTACACAGCTACAATAAAATAAGGAATACGTCTGTACCATGGGAAACATAAATAAATATATACATAGTAGCTTATACAACATGTATGTGGAGGACGATTAAACGCGTTGTTGATCAATGACCAGACGAGTTGATACTTAGTGTAGTCAAATGTATTTAAAATTATTTGCAGTACAGAATTAGTCGTCGTTCGCTTAGTGTTGCTCGATATGTGTATACAAGGTAATGCTTACGTTCGTTCGATATTAATTCACTATAAGAATGTTCGATACTAACTGTCTTAACGATCGTGTTCTTTTATTTATACTCGGGGGAGTATCGAAAACTTTAAATTCAATCTCGGTTGACGATTGCACGTAGCGGCAACATTGTTTTGCCCGGAGTTTGTTTATCGTTACGCTTTGCTTGTCACGTAAAAGTAATGGGAAAATAATAATAAAAAAATGTTGGGTTCTTGAACCAGAGTTCGAGATACCTCTATTCTATAATAGGATTACAAGTGTGCGATTAAATTGTTACCGAAAGACTGAAGCCTCGATCAAGAACCAGCCCTTCTAGATGTTCGTTTATCTTATGCCTACGTGCCGAATTCATAATCCTTTATTTTGGGAGTCAGTGTCGTGTGCAAGGCGGTTCAGGTTTCCTGAGTCGGTTGGAGATATTTGTTGACGTTACACTCCCCCAGTGTTAGAGTGCGGCTGGTCCTCCAGACTCTTATTTTCGGTGTAGTGCCTCCTTTTGTATGCCCTTTTGGAATCTTACATGCCTTGCTTCGAGGATGACTGAATTGGTGTCTTCAGGTAATTCTCGTAATGGTTGTATTTCAGGTGTGGAATATGTGTTTAAAGGTGCGCTCTATTGGTCTAGAGATATTGCTTATACCTGTGTCTTTTTTTTTTGCTTTGGTTTTACAACATAATACGCGAATACATAATTTGGAAGGTAGGCATTTGCTTATAATATCGAATAATCCTATTTTGTTAAATATACATATGTTCCTAGTAATGCTAGATCAATATAACTAATAATTTATAAGACACTTAGTTCCTATTTCTTAAGACTTCTAATTCTATGTTCATAATTAAGAGAGTTTACTTCGTTGGAAATTTGATTGAGGTGCATTATCTATACGATTATACATTATTAATGATTTTTGGAGCGTTTTTAATTTTTGTTAGGATTTCTTCTAGACTGTCAGTTAAGGGTAAAGCTATAGTTTTGAAATTTGTTTTGTAAGTTATATTGGTTTTTAAGTTATTGTTTTCATCAAAAAATTTATCTATATTTTTATTCATTAATTCTAAATTATCGTTATCCAGAGTTACAAATAGACTTCTAGAAATGGATCCAACAAAATTCAATGACCCTCTTCGGTAACAAGTGTGTGTCATAAATTTAATCTGCATGATTACATTGTCTAAATTTCTTTTGCGAGCGCGTGTAATCATTTCATTGGAATACGGGCATTCACTTTTAAAATGTTCTGTTAACATTAGTCTAAATCTTTTAATTTCGCTGAGTTTTGCATATATATCCTTAATGTCTAAACCTATAATTACGTTTACAGATTCGCTATATAAGTATGCATGAGCTATTTTTTCTTGATATATAGAACTACCGTTAAGGGGTATAACGTTTAGCTTAGCTAACTATGAAGAAGGTGAAGATCGTCCTGGAAAGTAAGGTTTAATACGGTTACCATGTATTTTCCTAATCGAGTGATTTACTATTATTTCATAATAAGGGGTTTTTCACTTTTTCAATGGTATATGGCCCTGGCCATTCAGTATCTATCTTGTGTTCTTTATGATCGTTATGAATTAATACTAAATGTCCTTCTTTAAAAATAGATTGAGGTTTGGCAATTTTAGAGAAGTTTCTAATAAATTTTCTATAGTATCCAGCTAGCCCAAGGAATGATTTTACATCTGTAGGATTTTTTGGTAGTTTGAAATTCTTTACCGTTTCTATCTTTTTAGAGTTAGGTTTTACTCCATCTGCTGTCACTACATGTCCTAGATATTCTAATTCGGGCTTTAAGAATTCACATTTATCTGGTTGTATTCTTAGACCTACTTTCCCGAGTCTTTGGAATATAATGACTAAGTTTTTAGTATGTTCTTCTATCGATTGCCCGAATATAATGATATCATCGAGGTAAACGAAACAATGATTGTTAATCAAACCTCTTAACGTGGTATCCATCATTCTTTGAAAGGTAGCAGGTGCGTTCTTGAGCCCGAATGGCATTCTATTATAGTGGAAGTGTTCTTGTGGTGTGCTAAATGTAGTGTATTTCTTTGAATTCTCGTCCATGGGTATTTGATGGAACCCTGAGGATAAGTCCAAAGAGGAGAAATATTTCTTATTTCCTAGCTGTGATAGTATATCGTCAATGTCAGGTAGTGGATACGCGTCTTGGTCTGTTAGTTCGTTTAACTTCCTAAAGTCAATCACTACTCGCCACTTTTGTTTCCCTGATGCGTCGATTTTCTTTGGAACGACCCAGGCAGGAGAGTTATAGGGAGAGTCGGAGGGTTCTATAATCTCTTTGTTTAACATTTCAGTCATCTGTTTATTTATTTCGGTTTTATGATGTTCGGGAGGACGGTAGGATTTTACGTTGATGATCTTGTTAGGTAGATGATACATTTACACTGTACACGCGAATGTGTGTGTAAGCGTCAGAGGGCGTCCAGGTCTCAGTAGAGACAAAAGACGATTGGAGGCTGTTAGGAGAATCTAGAGGAGGTGGTTGACAACAAGCGTGCGTGCAAGAAGGTTATCGAAGTCTTCAGAGTGTAATATATATATATGTATCGCTGTTGTGTGCGAAATAAAGTAAACTATTTGTATTTTCGAATCCTCTCTATACCTTAACATGGTAGCAGAGCGTGGTTACTAGTTTTACAAGCTATTTAGTGCGTGGTTTTTAGTCTTGCGAGTTTAGTAAGGAAAGAAACGTTCAAAGAATATAAAATAAAAGAAAAAATACTTCAAGCACGTAGGAACGCTTGAGTAAAGAATAGGAAATCAATTAAAATGGAGAGATCGGAAATTATGCTATCGATATTTGACGGTGAGGGTTACGGTATGTGGAAGAAAAGAATAACAATGTTTCTGAGATATAAAGAATGTGATATTGTTATAACTAGAGTGAAGACTGAAACAGACAATCCAGACTGGGATAAAAAGGATCTGAAGGCGATAAATATAATTTACAGTGCCTTCTCAAATAGACAATTAGAATATATAAGGGAAGAAAAAACAGCGTATGAAATAATGAAAAAGTTCGACGAAGTGTACTTGAAAGAATCGACGGCACTAGATCGTGTGCAGAAGGAGATTGGAGAAGATAAGTCTTGATAAATACAGTGATTCAGCATCGTTTTTTAGCGATCTTGAAAAATTAATAAATGAATTAAAAGGTGCAGGCGCAAAAGTGAGCGAGAGGGAAAAGCTGAATTACATGATAAATACGTGTTACGTCGCGTAACTCTACCTAGCCCAGGCCACACACCGCGGGCAAGATGGCAACCAGATGTCTTCGGATACTCACTGCGTACCCTCAATAGTCTCAAGTATCTTCCATAAATCTTAGGAATTTCCTAGTCGAGGTCCTTCAAACTGAACAAACGTCTGTTTCCAAAGCATTTCTAAAGACCCTTGTCTACTACGGCTTGACAAGGGAAAGTTGGTTTTTCTCACGTATGATGCAACTTTCCTCCCACGAACCACTTTCTCTCGAGGGCGGTTAAGACCCTTCGTTTAACCAATTAACAACGAAGACTATTTCCCTCACTCCCTTAGTCAAAATCGTCACCAACAAATCCGATGGTCCCGTGCGCTAGACACACCCATCCTTAGCTTTCCTCCGCCACAGCATCGTCTCCGAACATCACTGACTTTACATCCTTCGAACAGTCAACATCCTTCGACCGGCTTTACACCCGAAGATCAGTCAGTCTCAATCAAGCATCTCGTCAAGCGGTCAGCAATTCGAATACAGTGAGTCGACAAATCCATCAGTATACGCGATAATCCGTCTAGAGACTCAGGTCGCACTCATTCGTAGTCATCTCATAACAAATATTCATTTTGTGTTACACCGAAGTTGTTGGTTTGTGAAAATATATAATAACCTGTTAGCAACAGCGTTATCCTTCATTTAACTACCCTTATTATCCTAAACGAAATAAGGGATCGAGCGATTCGCGGCGTCGATTAGCAAATCGTAACGGGAATTTACGACTCCCGTTGGCGCGCTTCTTCGAGATCGCGTCTTCCCGCGAACGTGCGAAAACATTACGTTACCCGAAGAGTATAGCTACATAGCGGATATAATAGATGCAGTGAAAGAAGAGAAACAAACGGTAGCGTGCGTGAAGAATAATAGAATAGAAATAGCGGAAAAGAAAGATAAGTCTAATCGAGGAGAAATGAAAACTAATGCCTTTGCTGCAAAAAAGGAAGGATGCTTCAAATGTGGAAGAGTGGGATAATTTGCATGAGAGTGTCAAAATGGCGTCCAAGCGGGAAGCAGTAACAGTTATCGGCGTGGGTCAACACGCGGTCGCAGCAGAGGAAGAGGAAACAAAGGCAATACGAACAGGGGGCGTGGAAACTTCCATCGTCAATCAGCAGCCGGCACGAGCGAATATGGCAACTCAGGAGCAGGCATATGGATGGCAACAGCACACGCAGCACACAGCAGCGAGATGAACGAGATAAGTGGTAACGAAATAACATGTCTATTAGATAGCGGTTGTACCGATCACATTATTAACGACGTAAATTATTTTGATAAATCTATCGACCTTAAAGAACCGGTAAATATATATGTCGGAGATAAGAGGACACCGGTGCCTTCTCTCTGAAACCTCGGGAAAATCCATAAAAACATTGTAATTAAAATCTACAGTTGTAACTAAACGATTTGCCATCATTCTAACCAATTGTATTTGTTTGAGACTTGTGACAATGAGCTTGGGCTCAAGGCGACAATTAGTCGCCGAACGTAGCCGCGGTCAACGGGACGAACTCTCCACCTAACAAAGGCATTGAGTAATCCTATAGCTCTCCTTAAAAGAAAGATTTGTAGCGGCACGTGACAGTAAACATTCCAACGGTTTCTGTCCCGTAGCTTGCCACACGCAGATCCTATTCTCCGGGCAGGATGTTTACCAGATGTCGACGCGTCTCCACAGTACGTGATCGGCTAGCCCGAGGACCGTCATAAACACTAATATCTAGTTACCTAAAATCCTTCAACAGATACACAGTCTTTGTCCCAGTTACGAGAAGACAGGAGAGACCTATTTTTCCACGAACGACGTCTTCCACTAGCAACCCTCCCTCAAGGGCAGCTAGCATCCTTTTCTAACTACCGATATGGAGATTGGCCAATTAGCAGCAACGTCAATTTCCCTTACTTTCCGAACGTAGGATGTGCCCGATGAATCCGATGATCTCGTGTCCTTAGACACACCCCGTCATAGTTTTCCTCTGTGGCATCATAGGGACGGGACGGGCATTCTTTTACGCGCTCCCGTCGACCAAAGAGTAACGTCTTTACGCTCAGCAATTATTTTTACGAATCAGACTTAGATTCAGCGAGAACGCCCATCTGTCATCCCGTTGGCCGCGGATTCGATATTGAACCGGAGACCACTGTCACTAGTGTCGCGGACGTCTCACCGCCGTGGTAGATTGTCAAACCTGTGTTAATCATACCTGTGTCAATAAATCGTATCTTCGTTACACCGCAACGATGGCTACCTTCAATGAAGACTCCTCAAACACGGACAACCCTATCCCCAATGTCATTCCGACATATATATCCACCGAAAATGCGCTCTTGTAGACAAACGCTCGATTCGCGTCATAGCTTTTAAAGCTTGTCGCATCTCAATCCGTTGGAAAAAGTTTTTCCTGTAGCATATTTTATTTTTACGAACCAACAAGGTCTTTGTTTATTTCCTTCTTTTTTTTTGCTCCAATTTCCCCATTGCTTTACCAAGGATAGTATTTCAGATTCATTAGTCAAGTTCATTATAACAATAAACGTACGTTTCGGAAACATTTTGTGCTGTGAAACAGAATACACTAAAGTTTGAAGGTCACATCGATTTTCGAAAGTTTATAAATGGAGGTGTATGACAGTATCACCAGCTGTTGCTGTCCAAGTAACTCCAACATCCAAATACTACAACGATTCCAATCGAAAGCGCTAAGAGCCTTAATAGACGCACCTTGGTATGTTACCAACGAAACCATCCATCGCGACCTCAAGATACTGCAACGCTCGACATCGGATTGGTTGCTGTTTATCATTCGAAATGTTAATCTGCGCTGTGATGATTAGATCATTGGATAATAATTCGGATGCTATTGGTCTGATATGTTCGGTCATCAACTGAGTCGTCGATCGTCGGCGTCATTGGTTATGTGTTCGTCTGTCACTGGGCGGTGGACTTGGAGACGCGGCTATTTGTGGTGTTTCCGATCTGTGGTCTGTTGTGTGCTTTTGGCGACGAGTGGGTGATACGTAGAGTGGCAAAGAAGGTGTTGTGGATCGGCTATTTGATGGGGAAGATTTCGGGCTGGACTTGCTGGAACGAGACCCTGAATGGCGTTTTGTCCTATGCAGCATTGTATGATGTCGTTCTCCGCATACGCGACATGATCCTGCGAAACAATGCTTCGTTGCGTGCCCTTTCCCGAGGCAGCTGAGGCATAGTGATGCTCTTTTGACCTCCCGAATGCGTTCGCAAAGGGATTTGATTTTGAAGGTGTCACATCTCCAAATGAGGTGTGGTCCTTGACAGGTGGGGCATGTTGGAGTAACCTGTGTCGCCGTAAGTGCATGCCCTCATGGTGCGCGTTGACGGACCGGAGTAGTTTGTTCCGGTGATTCTCTTGTTTGTTTGACCGTGGTGATCGGTGTGGAGCTTCGTGCTAATCTCTCTAGGAAGTTTAGTAAATGAATGTACGGAGGCACCTCGTTATTGGGCAGCGTCATTTCCCATTGTTTTTGGATAGTTAGTGGTATTTTCGAGAGGATGAGGCTGTTGAGCATAGCACTGGTATCGGGGTAGGATTCTCCTAATTTGTTCAATGCATATATGTGTTGTTTAAATGTGTGGACTAAGCGCCTTAATTCCGTTGGAGATTCCTTGGTTATCCTTGGATAATCAATTATTGCCATGCAATGACTGAAAGCTGTGTATCGTGGACATTCGAAACTTTCCTTGAGAACGGCTATAGCCTGACTGTAGTTTAATTACTGAGGGGTAACGCGTTTAAACAATCGGCTGCTTCTCCTTGCAGGGCGGACTGCAGGTAATGGAATTTCTGTATATCCGTGAGACTAGGATTTTTATCGATTGTGGAAGAAAAGGTATCATAAAACGTGTTCCATTTCTCTAAGCTTCCGTCAAAAGTAGGGAGCCGAAGATCTGGTAATTTAATGGCTATCGCATTTAAACTTGCGGATGATGCACAGGTTGGAAGGTTTATGGATGTCGACGGCGATGCTGCTTGCGCGTTCCTCAGAAGATTTTGTAGCTTTATGTCTACCGCGACGTACTGATTCCTTATTTCGAAGCCGTGCGCTTGTTCCTCCTCGTCTAATACTTCTAACTCGAGTTGGATCGCTTCGAATTGACTCGCAGCTTCGGTCAGTTGTTTCTCGTAGTTTGTTAACAAGGAGTTTTG
>NW_022884239.1:0-42331 GCF_011952255.1 Bombus vosnesenskii | reverse complement strand
TATTAAAAAATTGGCCGCGAATGGACCAGAGATAAGAATTTATCAGACTTGCTCGTGTCATTGAAACAATAGCATTCTTTGGCTTTTATGTAAATTCCAATAAATTATGATAATGTTCGTGGAGACATTATTGCTACCTATTTTATCTGTCGTGATCCAAATTGATTTGTGGCTACGTATGTATATATATATATATATATATATATATATATATTTGTATTTTCTTTTGTTCTTTCTTTTTAATTTATGTGATCTGAGAATTACATTTCTGAGAGTTCGGTGAAATTCGATGCTTTATTTTTATCAGTAGAATCTTCCTTGTCATTGTCAGAGCGCGGACGTTTACGCGTTTACGGAAAGTTTAAGGATACAAAAATACAGAAAAATGTAGAAAATATGCAAGAATATGTAAAATATCGAAAGTACAGTACTTCTAATAATACTTAGTAGCATGCTTACAAACAAATTTCTTTTGTATTTCTTGAAATTGCGTAAAGATTCGCGGTAATTATCGGATTTTTGTCCTCTTTTATCTGCTTTTTTTATTCGCAACTTATATGAGATATGAATTAATATTCAACGACGTGCGCTCTGTGCCACGAAATGAATTATCTCGCGTTAAGACTGCGGCAATTCTTACGTTTGATATTTCATTTAACGAACAGCCGCGCGTTCCTGAGTTTAAAAACCGCCACTCTGAACTTACGCTGAGAATAATATCAGGAAAAGCGAACGAGAGATGATTAGAAAGAAAATGCGAGGAGCAGTGAGGGGGATATTACTAGACTGCGCTTTTTTGTGCAAGTATAGCAGGATGTTTGGGAGTGTAAAATTTTAACGAATGCGTATAATATGAAAAAATATATGAAATATCCAAGGTATAGTTTTATTAAACTTACTTTTTATAATGCTTCGTAGGTAAAACAATTTTCTATCCAGATTCCACTTTCTCAATTATATTTTCAAAAATGCTCGATAAGGAGTATGTTACGACCGTTCGCGGAGGGACGCGGTCGCGAGGAAAACGCGTCAGCGAGAGGCGTAAATTCTCACTACGATTCGGTGAATCGACGCCGCGAAGTAGTCGTTCCCCTGTTTCTATTAAGATAACACAGGTGGTTAAATGAATATGACACAGTAGTAAGTTATATTTCACCGTTTATTCCAACAACTTATAACGAAAACAGTTACGCTGATGCGTATGTACGAGATGAGCGAGTGACTGATCTGCGGGTGTGTATACCCGGTGGAAGGATGTTGACCGTTCGAAGGATGTAAAATCAGTACTGTCTTGGGAGACGATGCTGTGTCGGAGGAAAGCTAAGGATGGGTGTGTCTAGCGCACGGGACCATCGGATTTGATGGTGCCGATGTTAGTTAAGAGAGTGAGGGAAATAGGCTTCGTTGTTAATTGGTTAAACGAAGGGTCTTAACTTTTTACTTTACTTTTTTAATTGTACGACGATTTACTTTTTTAATTGTATCCCCCAAAATATGGACCTGCTTAACGTTTAGATATTATTATTTTTTTCGTTGTTACTTGATACGGCTAGCAATTAAATAGTGAGAATAAGAAGAATTGGAAGTGCCATTTTCGAAAAAGAATTTTGGTTTTAAATTGGAAATTAAATTTGGTTTGGACATATATGACACAATTTGTATGGACAATGAAGAGTACGAATCTACGAATTTCGAGGTAAAAGTATTGATATATGTATCGATATTTCTGGTCGTTACAATATCTCTAATCAATACAAAGTTCTAACTGAATGTTAGAATGTTAAACGTTAAAACGTTTAAAACGTTAAAATGTGTATCGAATCGTTGTAATTCCAAAGATGTCAATTGATGTAATGTAATAATAAAGTATAAAGTATAATAAAGTATAAAGTATAATTTCGTCTGTGGTATAATCTTTCTATTCCATTTTGTTACGTCGCACCGCGAGCAATATGGCAACCAGATGTCACCGGATACTCGCAGCGTATCCTCCATAGTTTCAAGTACCTTCCATAAATCTCATAGATTTCCTAGAAAAGGTCCTTCAAACCAAACAAACGTCTGTTTCCGAAGAATTTCTAAAGACTATTGTCTACCCCGACTGGACAAGGGAAAGTTAGTTTTTCTCACGTATGCTGCAACTTTCCTCCCACTAACCACTTTCTCTCGAGGGCGGTTAAGACCCTTCGTTAACCAATTAACAACGAAGCCACTTCCTTCACTCTCCTAACTAAAATCGTCACCAACAAATCCGATGGTCCCGTGCGCTAGACACACCCATCCTTAGCTTTCCTCCGAGACAGCATCGTCTCCCAAGACAGTTCTGATTTCACATCCTTCGAACGGTCAATATCCTTCCACCGGGTAGGACACACCCACAGATCAGTCACTCATTCATCTCGTACATATTCTCAACGCGAGAATTGATTGTAATTTCAACAAATAAATAAAAAAAAAATCTCGTACATACGCACCAGCGTAACTGCCTTCGTTATAAGTTGTTGGAATAAACGGTGAAATATAACTTACTATACTGTGTCATATTCATTTAACCACCTCTTATCTTAACCGAAACAGGGGAACGACTACTTCGCGGCGTCGATTCACCGAATCGTAGCGAGAATTTACGCCTCTCGCTACTGCGACTGCGTCTCTCCGCGAACGGTCGTAACACATTGATCGACAGAAGTACTAAACCCTAATAACATAAATTTACATATTTTCTCTTTCCCAGCCACCAGTTTTATAGATTTTTCTATCTTCTGTACTACTTTTATCCCTTTTATTTTTTCTTACATGAGATTATTGTAAATTTAATATCATTTGTTCGCAATATTTGTTATTTATCTTTCCTTCAATTTGAAATTTCGCGCTTCAATGTTGTGTGTTGTTCGACGTTTTATCGAACGATGTTTATCGAACTAGTTTATGAATACATACATAATCATTAAAGAATCTATAAACCTTACTAGTTTGTTTTTACTAAGTTTTGTTACAGAAAATATGTTCTCATAAATTTTCAACTTTAATTTATGGAAATTTATTAACCTTAAACTATAAAATCATTCAATGAGTCTTTCCGGATGTTTTTATGTAGTCATAATTTCACATATCAGCACAGCTCCACCAATAGGATAAGAGTTACGTGGAAGCAACAGGGGGAAGAAGAACATATATTGATCTAAAGGTTATTTTTGTCTCATTCAAGTTTCTGTTAACCGGCTTGGAAATTTCCTGTGCTTGTTTCGACTTTGAAGTCTTAAAAAAAAAAAATTGTAAGTAAATAGTATATATATAGTATATATATCCTGAATCAAAGTTTCTCTTTATAAATAATAAACCGTTTAAAAACTATATTTTGTATGTTTTTTCCTTATTCATAATTAAATAATAAATATGAAATACTTCTACAGAAAGCCGACATCCTTCAATTAACCGAACAGCAGATGATTTAAAAATTAGTAGTTAAAAGAAATAAATGTTATTACATGTTCATAATTGATCGATAAATTTAAGTATACAATTAGAAAATGTTTCTTCTTTATTGATAACTAAATAATACAGATAAGATACAAGATACTTATACGAAAAGTCGGCGCGTCGTTCAATTAACGGAACAGCAGAGGATTTGAAAATTAGTAGTTGAAAGAAATAAATGTTATCATATGTTCATAATTGATCGATAAATTTAAGTATGCAATTAGAAAATGTTTCTTAAGTTTGGAAGAATATATAATCATGCTGAATGTTTTATAGTTACGAAAGTTGTATACAAACATACATTGTACATACGACTAGTAATGGTACTAAATTACTGTTAGAGAGTCTTGGGTGTATAGAACCATATGGTTAAATTAATACTAGAGATAACGAATCGTGCGAATGTAATTAATATTTTGAAATGCGTTGTTTGCATTAATTGATAGTTTTCTTATAAACTTTTTTATAAACAATTTCATTGTTATAGAAAAAAAATAAATGCCGGTAATATGTCTATCCTACTTAAATAGAAAGTGCAATATTTTGTTATAATATTTGGCGCAAGTTTATACATTATTACATCCAAAAATAATATTCTTTTTATATCTAAGCTATATTAAAATATAAAGATACAAATAGCTATGCGAGTAGTTAGTAGTTGATGCTTTTTACTTAAATTGTCTTATAATTCATAATTTGTAATAATATAATTCTTGTCATCAATGATTCTTTGTTTTTACTTTGTATATATTATACTTCCAGGAAGATGCCGCTCTATAAATTGACTTACTTCCCAGTTACGGCATTGGCAGAACCAATCCGTTCTTCTTCAGCTATGCTAGTATTCCATTTGAAGATGAACGTATCAAAAAGGACGTCTGGCCAGAAATAAAGCCCTGTAAGCTTAAAATTTAAAGAAATTCTGTTTCTTAAATCTCATCTTTCCTAATTTAACTAAAGTAGCTAAATAAAGTAGAACACAATTATGCAGAGTATAACAGAGATTATTGTTTACTCTCCATTCCTCTATAAGATATGTGGGAGAACAATAGGTATTGTTAAGGAGACAATGCCCTTTGTTTGCTGATAAATTATCAATAAATTAAATTATATCTTTCCAAAACAGATAACAGGAAGCTAGATATTTAAGAAGCATCATAATCTGTTTGTTCGATAGAATCTTTGATTCTATTAGTTGTATGTTTTTAGTGACTCCTTATGGCCAGCTTCCTATGCTCGTAGCTGATAGAAGGAAGGTTGCTCAGTCTACAGCTATTTGCCGTTACTTAGCCAAACAATATGACTTAGCTGGAAAGACTGACTGGGCAAATCTTCATATTGATGCCACTGTTGATACTATTCATGATATTCGTCATAGTGAGTATCCAGTGCTGTTTTGCATAAATCTTATGAGAATCTTGATAACAGATAGTACATATCTGTTCAGGTATTTATTAGTTGAAATCCGATTTAATATTTGATTTAATCGAACGATACACGTATGTCAACAATACAAGACAAAGGATTAAAAAGGATTGTAATTCTATCTTCAGTATCATTTAAATTTCGCACAACACTGTATTCAAATTAGTATAACATTAGCGAATAATATTTAACTGAAAACAAATTTTCAGAAATTGTCGCCTTCCACTATGAGGAGGACGAGAAGGTCAAAGCTGCAAAATGCAAGGCTGCTGAAGAGACGCTGCTGTTCATTTTAGAACGTTTGGACCAGCAAGTGAAGGAAAATGACGGCTACTTCTACGATGGTACTCTCTCTTGGGCTGATTTAACATTCGTTGCTCTGCTCGATTATTTGAACTTTATGTACAAGTCTGATCTGATCGAGAATTACGAGAATCTGAAGCTGCTGGAGAAAAAGGTCCTCCTGCCCAAGATCAAAAACTGGATTGAGAGACGCCCAGTTAGCGAATTCTAAACTTCACGATTGCTTATGGTTTTATAAGCGTTTAAAGATTGCGGTCTTAGTGTGTTGAGAGAATGAAGAACGAATCGTGTTGATGGAAGTTTGTATGGAATATACTGATTGCTTTTAACATTCATTAGTTCCAGTTATTACCGATATTTTTGTCATTTAGTTAGGGTTTTCCCTTTAGATTACGTTGTGATAGAGAACTATTATTTGTGTATTCCTACAGAAACATACGAACTATATAAACTGTTGACACGATGTTGTGCTTTTGTATTATAGAGATAATAATAAAACCATCAAACAATCATTAATTATGTTTTTTATTATATTCATTAAGAATTGAAGATTACCTCCTTGGTGATCTTGATAATATCGTATTTTACAAATGTTGAACAAAAAAAAATGTATGATTATTTTATTCAATACATTATGAGGGTTGCTTTAAAAAAAATACGAGTTACATATTTCTTTGAAAAAAGCATGATTTTTATCGATACAATAATGTTCTTCTGTTATCGCTTTAAAGTTGAGTACTTCGTTGATTACACGAGAGAACTCGCCTACAGCAAACAAGATACGACCGTGTGTAAAGTAATTAATCTGTTTGCTCGTTGCTAGCTACACATAAGGCTTGCGTAAAAAAAGATATGCATTTCAGTTCAGGCGGAGAATTATGTAGGAAGTCATTTTGTCGATAAATAACTTAGTTAATAGAAGATCAAATTTTCATGTACATAAATGTAAGTAACGTTCAAGTATCAATCATTACATACAATTTTTGTATAATTCGATATCTTGGTCACTTACATCTTACAAATGATATATAGATAATATTTTAAGTTAACGCCATTTTTTCTTGTTTTCTCTGTACTTTTACTATTCTTCCAAAAATATCAAAGGATCGATGACTTCAAATTAAACTAGAATTGCTTCGGTATATTGTCAATCAATGGCTATTTGTATTCACATCTATATCAAAGGAAAACCGATTGCAAAATTAATTACCCTTGCAACTCCGCAATCTGAAACTATGTGTGATCGACCTTGAAGATGACAAATCTCAATGTTTGAAATAGTACAAAAAGATGATAATTTAATTTCGCTTTATCAAACTGTACAAAATTTGTATACATATACAGAAAAAAACGGAGTTCAAACATTAATCAACATGAATTATCGGTTATTATTGCTGAGTAATTATTAGGATTAGAGTTTTGGAGTATCGATCGTATCGAGTTTTAACTATCGGTTTCCGCAATTTATTGTTTTTCTAAATTATGTCTAAATGGTATCAGTTTTTGAATATTTTATAGTTTACACTCCAACATACTGACGTAAGCTATCGAACATAATTGTAAATTATGCAATATCATTTTTTTTATATTTCATAATCTAAATTTCAATCCATTTTTTGTATTTAACATCCCTTTCTTCTTCAAAAAATCTTAATTTTTTTTTGGATAAAATCTTGTGTGAATTTACAAAAAATACGATTCTTCGTTTAATTTTTTTCCCTTATTGTCCGTTGATCTCGCTGCAACATAGATGGATAGAAAAAATCCATTTAAAATGATACAACGTCGGGAAGACAATTATGAAAATTATAAATGGAACACAAGATAAAATTGTTTAAGATTAATTCTTCTTTTTTTTTTTTTTAATCGCGAGTGTTTGCAAACGAAGTTTCAATCTGTTTACAATGATAGCAATGAGAGGAGGATGTCCATGAAAGTTATAAATGCGATATTGAATAACATTTCTGCGAGTGGGTTTGTTTTTCGTTACAAATGTTTTTTAAACGAATCTGCAATCTGTTGGAAACTACGGAACAGTAACGGGACGACTGATAGGGAAATAAAAAAGATCGCGTTTTATTTGAACAGACAAATCTTTGAAATCTATTCGAAAGTCTTGGCATCGATCAAGGTATTTAATATACAAAGCGTACAGATTAATAAGAATTTTAATTAATCCTTCTTCTATAGTATTACCGTTCTTTTCCAGCTCGTACCATTTCAAATAGACTTTCGAATAGATTTCAAAGATTTGTCTGTTCAAATAAAACGCGATCTTTTTTATTTCCCTATCAGTCGTCCCGTTACTGTTCCGTAGTTTCCAACAGATTGCAGATTCGTTTAAAAAACATTTGTAACGAAAAACAAACCCACTCGCAGAAATGTTATTCAATATCGCATTTATAACTTTCATAGACATCCTCCTCTCATTGCTATCATTGTAAACAGATTGAAACTTCGTTTGCAAACACTCGCGATTAAAAAAAAAAAAAAGAAGAATTAATCTTAAACAATTTTATCTTGTGTTCCATTTATAATTTTCATAATTGTCTTCCCGACGTTGTATCATTTTAAATGGATTTTTTCTATCCATCTATGTTGCAGCGAGATCAACGGTCCTAATTACTAAATTGCACGATCTGTTAATATGTCCAAATACGTAAAGACAATAAGGGAAAAAAATTAAACGAAGAATCGTATTTTTTGTAAATTCACACAAGATTTTATCCAAAAAAAAATTAAGATTTTTTGAAGAAGAAAGGGATGTTAAATACAAAAAATGGATTGAAATTTAGATTATGAAATATAAAAAAAATGATATTGCATAATTTACAATTATGTTCGATAGCTTACGTCAGTATGTTGGAGTGTAAACTATAAAATATTCAAAAACTGATACCATTTAGACATAATTTAGAAAAACAATAAATTGCGGAAACCGATAGTTAAAACTCGATACGATCGATACTCCAAAACTCTAATCCTAATAATTACTCAGCAATAATAACCGATAATTCATGTTGATTAATGTTTGAACTCCGTTTTTTTTCTGTATATGTATACAAATTTTGTACAGTTTGATAAAGCGAAATTAAATTATCATCTTTTTGTACTATTTCAAACATTGAGATTTGTCATCTTCAAGGTCGATCACACATAGTTTCAGATTGCGGAGTTGCAAGGGTAATTAATTTTGCAATCGGTTTTCCTTTGATATAGATGTGAATACAAATAGCCATTGATTGACAATATACCGAAGCAATTCTAGTTTAATTTGAAGTCATCGATCCTTTGATATTTTTGGAAGAATAGTAAAAGTACAGAGAAAACAAGAAAAAATGGCGTTAACTTAAAATATTATCTATATATCATTTGTAAGATGTAAGTGACCAAGATATCGAATTATACAAAAATTGTATGTAATGATTGATACTTGAACGTTACTTACATTTATGTACATGAAAATTTGATCTTCTATTAACTAAGTTATTTATCGACAAAATGACTTCCTACATAATTCTCCGCCTGAACTGAAATGCATATCTTTTTTTACGCAAGCCTTATGTGTAGCTAGCAACGAGCAAACAGATTAATTACTTTACACACGGTCGTATCTTGTTTGCTGTAGGCGAGTTCTCTCGTGTAATCAACGAAGTACTCAACTTTAAAGCGATAACAGAAGAACATTATTGTATCGATAAAAATCATGCTTTTTTCAAAGAAATATGTAACTCGTATTTTTTTTAAAGCAACCCTCATAATGTATTGAATAAAATAATCATACATTTTTTTTTGTTCAACATTTGTAAAATACGATATTATCAAGATCACCAAGGAGGTAATCTTCAATTCTTAATGAATATAATAAAAAACATAATTAATGATTGTTTGATGGTTTTATTATTATCTCTATAATACAAAAGCACAACATCGTGTCAACAGTTTATATAGTTCGTATGTTTCTGTAGGAATACACAAATAATAGTTCTCTATCACAACGTAATCTAAAGGGAAAACCCTAACTAAATGACAAAAATATCGGTAATAACTGGAACTAATGAATGTTAAAAGCAATCAGTATATTCCATACAAACTTCCATCAACACGATTCGTTCTTCATTCTCTCAACACACTAAGACCGCAATCTTTAAA
This sequence comes from Bombus vosnesenskii, assembly GCF_011952255.1. Classification (NCBI taxonomy): domain Eukaryota; kingdom Metazoa; phylum Arthropoda; class Insecta; order Hymenoptera; family Apidae; genus Bombus; species Bombus vosnesenskii. Next base: position 32,971 of record NW_022884239.1, on the reverse strand, counting down.
CGCTTATAAAACCATAAGCAATCGTGAAGTTTAGAATTCGCTAACTGGGCGTCTCTCAATCCAGTTTTTGATCTTGGGCAGGAGGACCTTTTTCTCCAGCAGCTTCAGATTCTCGTAATTCTCGATCAGATCAGACTTGTACATAAAGTTCAAATAATCGAGCAGAGCAACGAATGTTAAATCAGCCCAAGAGAGAGTACCATCGTAGAAGTAGCCGTCATTTTCCTTCACTTGCTGGTCCAAACGTTCTAAAATGAACAGCAGCGTCTCTTCAGCAGCCTTGCATTTTGCAGCTTTGACCTTCTCGTCCTCCTCATAGTGGAAGGCGACAATTTCTGAAAATTTGTTTTCAGTTAAATATTATTCGCTAATGTTATACTAATTTGAATACAGTGTTGTGCGAAATTTAAATGATACTGAAGATAGAATTACAATCCTTTTTAATCCTTTGTCTTGTATTGTTGACATACGTGTATCGTTCGATTAAATCAAATATTAAATCGGATTTCAACTAATAAATACCTGAACAGATATGTACTATCTGTTATCAAGATTCTCATAAGATTTATGCAAAACAGCACTGGATACTCACTATGACGAATATCATGAATAGTATCAACAGTGGCATCAATATGAAGATTTGCCCAGTCAGTCTTTCCAGCTAAGTCATATTGTTTGGCTAAGTAACGGCAAATAGCTGTAGACTGAGCAACCTTCCTTCTATCAGCTACGAGCATAGGAAGCTGGCCATAAGGAGTCACTAAAAACATACAACTAATAGAATCAAAGATTCTATCGAACAAACAGATTATGATGCTTCTTAAATATCTAGCTTCCTGTTATCTGTTTTGGAAAGATATAATTTAATTTATTGATAATTTATCAGCAAACAAAGGGCATTGTCTCCTTAACAATACCTATTGTTCTCCCACATATCTTATAGAGGAATGGAGAGTAAACAATAATCTCTGTTATACTCTGCATAATTGTGTTCTACTTTATTTAGCTACTTTAGTTAAATTAGGAAAGATGAGATTTAAGAAACAGAATTTCTTTAAATTTTAAGCTTACAGGGCTTTATTTCTGGCCAGACGTCCTTTTTGATACGTTCATCTTCAAATGGAATACTAGCATAGCTGAAGAAGAACGGATTGGTTCTGCCAATGCCGTAACTGGGAAGTAAGTCAATTTATAGAGCGGCATCTTCCTGGAAGTATAATATATACAAAGTAAAAACAAAGAATCATTGATGACAAGAATTATATTATTACAAATTATGAATTATAAGACAATTTAAGTAAAAAGCATCAACTACTAACTACTCGCATAGCTATTTGTATCTTTATATTTTAATATAGCTTAGATATAAAAAGAATATTATTTTTGGATGTAATAATGTATAAACTTGCGCCAAATATTATAACAAAATATTGCACTTTCTATTTAAGTAGGATAGACATATTACCGGCATTTATTTTTTTTCTATAACAATGAAATTGTTTATAAAAAAGTTTATAAGAAAACTATCAATTAATGCAAACAACGCATTTCAAAATATTAATTACATTCGCACGATTCGTTATCTCTAGTATTAATTTAACCATATGGTTCTATACACCCAAGACTCTCTAACAGTAATTTAGTACCATTACTAGTCGTATGTACAATGTATGTTTGTATACAACTTTCGTAACTATAAAACATTCAGCATGATTATATATTCTTCCAAACTTAAGAAACATTTTCTAATTGCATACTTAAATTTATCGATCAATTATGAACATATGATAACATTTATTTCTTTCAACTACTAATTTTCAAATCCTCTGCTGTTCCGTTAATTGAACGACGCGCCGACTTTTCGTACAAGTATCTTGTATCTTATCTGTATTATTTAGTTATCAATAAAGAAGAAACATTTTCTAATTTTATACTTAAATTTATCGATCAATTATGAACATGTAATAACATTTATTTCTTTCAACTACTAATTTTTAAATCATCTGCTGTTCGGTTAATTGAAGGATGTCGGCTTTCTGTAGAAGTATTTCATATTTATTATTTAATTATGAATAAGGAAAAAACATACAAAATATAGTTTTTAAACGGTTTATTATTTATAAAGAGAAACTTTGATTCAGGATATATATACTATATATATACTATTTACTTACAATTTTTTTTTTAAGACTTCAAAGTCGAAACAAGCACAGGAAATTTCCAAGCCGGTTAACAGAAACTTGAATGAGACAAAAATAACCTTTAGATCAATATATGTTCTTCTTCCCCCCTGTTGCTTCCACGTAACTCTTATCCTATTGGTGGAGCTGTGCTGATATGTGAAATTATGACTACATAAAAACATCCGGAAAGACTCATTGAATGATTTTATAGTTTAAGGTTAATAAATTTCCATAAATTAAAGTTGAAAATTTATGAGAACATATTTTCTGTAACAAAACTTAGTAAAAACAAACTAGTAAGGTTTATAGATTCTTTAATGATTATGTATGTATTCATAAACTAGTTCGATAAACATCGTTCGATAAAACGTCGAACAACACACAACATTGAAGCGCGAAATTTCAAATTGAAGGAAAGATAAATAACAAATATTGCGAACAAATGATATTAAATTTACAATAATCTCATGTAAGAAAAAATAAAAGGGATAAAAGTAGTACAGAAGATAGAAAAATCTATAAAACTGGTGGCTGGGAAAGAGAAAATATGTAAATTTATGTTATTAGGGTTTAGTACTTCTGTCGATCAATGTGTTACGACCGTTCGCGGAGAGACGCAGTCGCAGTAGCGAGAGGCGTAAATTCTCGCTACGATTCGGTGAATCGACGCCGCGAAGTAGTCGTTCCCCTGTTTCGGTTAAGATAAGAGGTGGTTAAATGAATATGACACAGTATAGTAAGTTATATTTCACCGTTTATTCCAACAACTTATAACGAAGGCAGTTACGCTGGTGCGTATGTACGAGATTTTTTTTTTATTTATTTGTTGAAATTACAATCAATTCTCGCGTTGAGAATATGTACGAGATGAATGAGTGACTGATCTGTGGGTGTGTCCTACCCGGTGGAAGGATATTGACCGTTCGAAGGATGTGAAATCAGAACTGTCTTGGGAGACGATGCTGTCTCGGAGGAAAGCTAAGGATGGGTGTGTCTAGCGCACGGGACCATCGGATTTGTTGGTGACGATTTTAGTTAGGAGAGTGAAGGAAGTGGCTTCGTTGTTAATTGGTTAACGAAGGGTCTTAACCGCCCTCGAGAGAAAGTGGTTAGTGGGAGGAAAGTTGCAGCATACGTGAGAAAAACTAACTTTCCCTTGTCCAGTCGGGGTAGACAATAGTCTTTAGAAATTCTTCGGAAACAGACGTTTGTTTGGTTTGAAGGACCTTTTCTAGGAAATCTATGAGATTTATGGAAGGTACTTGAAACTATGGAGGATACGCTGCGAGTATCCGGTGACATCTGGTTGCCATATTGCTCGCGGTGCGACGTAACAAAATGGAATAGAAAGATTATACCACAGACGAAATTATACTTTATACTTTATTATACTTTATACTTTATTATTACATTACATCAATTGACATCTTTGGAATTACAACGATTCGATACACATTTTAACGTTTTAAACGTTTTAACGTTTAACATTCTAACATTCAGTTAGAACTTTGTATTGATTAGAGATATTGTAACGACCAGAAATATCGATACATATATCAATACTTTTACCTCGAAATTCGTAGATTCGTACTCTTCATTGTCCATACAAATTGTGTCATATATGTCCAAACCAAATTTAATTTCCAATTTAAAACCAAAATTCTTTTTCGAAAATGGCACTTCCAATTCTTCTTATTCTCACTATTTAATTGCTAGCCGTATCAAGTAACAACGAAAAAAATAATAATATCTAAACGTTAAGCAGGTCCATATTTTGGGGGATACAATTAAAAAAGTAAATCGTCGTACAATTAAAAAAGTAAAGTAAAAAGTTAAGACCCTTCGTTTAACCAATTAACAACGAAGCCTATTTCCCTCACTCTCTTAACTAACATCGGCACCATCAAATCCGATGGTCCCGTGCGCTAGACACACCCATCCTTAGCTTTCCTCCGACACAGCATCGTCTCCCAAGACAGTACTGATTTTACATCCTTCGAACGGTCAACATCCTTCCACCGGGTATACACACCCGCAGATCAGTCACTCGCTCATCTCGTACATACGCATCAGCGTAACTGTTTTCGTTATAAGTTGTTGGAATAAACGGTGAAATATAACTTACTACTGTGTCATATTCATTTAACCACCTGTGTTATCTTAATAGAAACAGGGGAACGACTACTTCGCGGCGTCGATTCACCGAATCGTAGTGAGAATTTACGCCTCTCGCTGACGCGTTTTCCTCGCGACCGCGTCCCTCCGCGAACGGTCGTAACATACTCCTTATCGAGCATTTTTGAAAATATAATTGAGAAAGTGGAATCTGGATAGAAAATTGTTTTACCTACGAAGCATTATAAAAAGTAAGTTTAATAAAACTATACCTTGGATATTTCATATATTTTTTCATATTATACGCATTCGTTAAAATTTTACACTCCCAAACATCCTGCTATACTTGCACAAAAAAGCGCAGTCTAGTAATATCCCCCTCACTGCTCCTCGCATTTTCTTTCTAATCATCTCTCGTTCGCTTTTCCTGATATTATTCTCAGCGTAAGTTCAGAGTGGCGGTTTTTAAACTCAGGAACGCGCGGCTGTTCGTTAAATGAAATATCAAACGTAAGAATTGCCGCAGTCTTAACGCGAGATAATTCATTTCGTGGCACAGAGCGCACGTCGTTGAATATTAATTCATATCTCATATAAGTTGCGAATAAAAAAAGCAGATAAAAGAGGACAAAAATCCGATAATTACCGCGAATCTTTACGCAATTTCAAGAAATACAAAAGAAATTTGTTTGTAAGCATGCTACTAAGTATTATTAGAAGTACTGTACTTTCGATATTTTACATATTCTTGCATATTTTCTACATTTTTCTGTATTTTTGTATCCTTAAACTTTCCGTAAACGCGTAAACGTCCGCGCTCTGACAATGACAAGGAAGATTCTACTGATAAAAATAAAGCATCGAATTTCACCGAACTCTCAGAAATGTAATTCTCAGATCACATAAATTAAAAAGAAAGAACAAAAGAAAATACATATATATATATATATATATATATATATATATACATACGTAGCCACAAATCAATTTGGATCACGACAGATAAAATAGGTAGCAATAATGTCTCCACGAACATTATCATAATTTATTGGAATTTACATAAAAGCCAAAGAATGCTATTGTTTCAATGACACGAGCAAGTCTGATAAATTCTTATCTCTGGTCCATTCGCGGCCAATTTTTTAATACCCTCGTAACTTGTAACGACAAATAAAAATATTGGTACAGGCCAATTTTTTTTGGATAAAATCTTGTGTGAATTTACAAAAAATACGATTCTTCGTTTAATTTTTTTCCCTTATTGTCTTTACATATTTGGAGTTTAAACGCGTTATAAGTACGTTTTTTTTTAACATGATTACGTAGAATTCTTATTCTGAATAAATTATTTGTTTCCGCTTCATAACTGTTTCTAAATTACAGTGCATTTAATCTTGAAATGCACAGTAACATTTTATACTTTTTACGTTCTAAGGAATTTTCAGGATCGGTTAAAAATTAAATTACAGTAATGGTAATACTCAATATTAATGTCAGACGTGGATACTTCACTGTTTTGTATAATAATTTGTTATCTTGGCATCGATCAAGGTATTTAATATACAAAGCGTACAGATTAATAAGAATTTTAATTAATCCTTCTTCTATAGTATTCACCGTTCTTTTCCAGCTCGTACCATTTCAAATAGACTTTCGAATAGATTTCAAAGATTTGTCTGTTCAAATAAAACGCGATCTTTTTTATTTCCCTATCAGTCGTCCCGTTACTGTTCCGTAGTTTCCAACAGATTGCAGATTCGTTTAAAAAACATTTGTAACGAAAAACAAACCCACTCGCAGAAATGTTATTCAATATCGCATTTATAACTTTCATGGACATCCTCCTCTCATTGCTATCATTGTAAACAGATTGAAACTTCGTTTGCAAACACTCGCGATTAAAAAAAAAAAGAAGAATTAATCTTAAACAATTTTATCTTGTGTTCCATTTATAATTTTCATAATTGTCTTCCCGACGTTGTATCATTTTAAATGGATTTTTTCTATCCATCTATGTTGCAGCGAGATCAACGGTCCTAATTACTAAATTGCACGATGTGTTCATACAAATTCACTTTTTATGAACGCGATGAAACGAAATGAAACCTAAGTAGAGATTTGTTTTCTCATCAAGTATAACGAGTTTTATACTTTGGATAGATTGCCTCGTTGTGAGAAGGTCTTAATCGTTTATAATTGCGATTAAGTAATTGCAATAAGTCATATTTTTAAGAAACGTTCTCACATGCTGTCACACACTCTAATTAGAAAAGGATCATGAAACATTCGGTTTATGATATTATTTGTTTGTAAATCTTCCTGCTTCCGGAAACTTTTTTAAATATGAAAATATTTATATACAAAATTAAATATTTTTTTCAATATCAACACTTCTTGCGTTTATGTTGTCCTAGTCAGAATTATATTATTTCGTGTATCCTGTTGCTTTTTATATGATAGTCCTCCCGTTGGCCGCGGATTCGTTATCAAGCCTGAGGCCCTCGTCACTAGTGCCACTATCGACAATAAAGGTACCCCACCCGCGACCGGACGATGGAGAACTCCAACACGGAATCGCAATCTCCCGCGAGCCCTGCCCGGGAGGGCGTCTTGAGCTCGGACTCGGAATGTGACTCGAGCTCGGCCTGCTCATGAGGGACCACCCCCTGAAAAACAGCGCACTGTATTCTGCCCTAAACCGTGCCCTAGAGGGTCCGGCAGCGTATTGGCTTACGCAGATAATGAACGGCGACGAGCTCACCTGGCCAGATTTTAAGGAACAATTCGCCGTGCACTTCGGTGGCCAAGAAGTAGCAGCCGCGTCGCTAATCAAGGTAGCCGAGGAACTACCGCGGGACGGCGAAACACCAGGAGCGTACGGAAATCGTATCATCACCCTCCTGGGGTCGAAGTGGCGAAATTCAACCAGGGAAGAGGTACTCGCCGCCACCGCCCTCCATCTGCTGGGCTCGCGCGATGAACGTTTTAAACGATTAGCGCTCATGAGTGACATCACGTCGGTGAAACAATTCCAAAGAGAAATGAAGCCCTTCCTATACACGGAGTGGCCAACGCCCCCGCCGTGGAAGTCATTAGCGAGCTCCGGAAACAAACGAGGCAGGTCACCCGCCCCCTGGACCAGGTGTGGCCACTGCGGTATTTACGGACATCCGACATTCGAATGCCGCAAGAGGGCGAAGTGGGAACCGAAGAAGGACCCCCGACGCCCGGAGGAAAGCCGACCGGCTGCACCACCAAAAGCGTTGTGCTTTCACTGCCACATGCCGGGACACATCGCGTCTCGCTGTCCATCGCGGCGAGAAGAAAAACATTGCCCCGAGGACGAGCGCCGGGTCGATGCCTGCGTGGTGGAAGCCCCGACGGGTAGACTAAGCCAGCAGGCCACACACGAGGACGTGTAAGTGTCAGGATGGCCGAGTCGGAGACGAAAGGACGCCGGGGCCCCTCTGGAACTTCAGGACAACACCCTAACCTTGCAACCTAGAGCCTAATATAGCCATAACGAAACAATCGCAAGTATCCAAACCGATGGCAATCGTAGCAATTTGAAGCAAGGTGAGTAACTGATGAGATGACTTTGCATTTGTCTCACCACAGAGACAGACGTTCAAGAATTCATTGTGAAAAGACGAGTACAAACAAGATACGTATGTCTTTCCGTTAAGCGAATGTTACAGTTTGTTTGCAAAAGTCAGTTTTTAGATTATAGAATCGTAGATAGAATTTAGAGGATAGAAACTTTTAGTAGTCACTTTTAGTTTAGTAAAGTCTTATCGACAATAAGCAGACTACGTTATGATACAACGATTCCAACTGAAGATTTCTATCGACATCACGAATTCGATGGCTTCAAAATTTTCTTCTCTGCAATCTCAGACGCTCAACTCGAAAGAATCTTTTAGATCCCCCGACAAACACTCGACTCAGGTTATCTATTATCGTAATCTTCCTACGGGATTTTTTTTAACTGCGTTGCGTTAACGAATAACGGGATAACATCACGTTTCTCTCAGCGCCTTTCAACGTTCTACAACTTTTATTCTTTGCAAGTTCCTGTCTCTATATGATAAACGCTGGTTATCCGCGGAAGGAGCGAGGACAACGAAGTGTTACTCGATGATCAAAGACAGGAAGATCCTGGTACGCGATAACGTTACTAATTTCCAATTACGATATGTGTGATTACGTAACATCTGCTGTCTGCATAATGCGTTAACGATCCGCGCGTTGATCGCATAAATATAAATCGAAGCGAATGGACTATCCGCAGGTGTTTAAAATCGTGTTTTTACACCGCCAACGTAACGTCACGCCAGTCGAATCGAAAAATTATTACTAGACAGAGAAGGTGAACAAAAAACGAGGTAAATAGGCTACCGATTGAATAATATCATAACGATCGTATCTCTGGTTTTTGCTCGTCTTTTATATTTGTTTCAAATGTATAAAATATAATCGTATCGATATCGTCCACGATTAAAGCCATCCATCCGCCATCGACGAGGAACGAACGATTATATTTTATCATTTATGCGAATCCTTCTCTTCTCTTCTTTCTCTATTTACGCCCCTCGCCTTGCTTCGTACCGCCGATGATTCACAATTCGATGCATCTGAACAGCTGGAACGTCGCAGATTTTTCCGTACGATAACAAACGTGTTTTTGATGGCCTGCTTTAAACCGTGACGATCGCCATGACGTGCATCAATTGTCGAATGATGTAGTGCGACGATACTCCTACGCAACTTTTTTTTACGCTGTTTTTTCCTCTATTTTTTCTTTCTGTGTGTTATCACATGATCATGAGATACCTGTATAGAAGATGCAAAGAGTCTGTGAATAATTTACAGATATTTAAGATTATCATAATGATTAAGCAAAAGCTAAGACGCAAAATATTGCTCAAGATGTAATTATGTAATATTTACTCAATTTCTAGAAGACTGTTTATATCTTGTTGTTATTCTTGATATGGAGATAAATATAGTATACTTTATTAAGACCTAGATAAAAGACTTTTTTCTCGTTTCTCTTCTCTTACTTAATCACTAAGAGTTATATAACGTTTATTCGATAATTCTGCTTCTCCTGACCTTTCCACAAATGGTTGTTTATATCTCGACATTCTTGGTACTTTTAATCAAATTTTAATAACAGATCTTCACTCGTCAGAAGTAAATAAAAAAGCTCTAAGTAGAAGCAAGGATTTACTTACCTTTCCTTTCTCGAATCTCAGTTAGCAATGTTGTTCCTCTTGAAAGATTTTCCAAGTTTCCAAGACAATTTCCACGCTGGTAACATTGTATATATTTCAAGTATCGTGAACCACAGGAACTTGTTGAGGCAATATTGAAGAAAGCAAAGAGAATGAAGATTAAATTCTGACAATAAATAAAAATCCAAATTCTTCCTAAAAAGCTAGTGATCTTTAGTTAAGAGTTCGATTTTTCACATTTTTCAAGGTAAATTAAAAAATTGTTTAATAGAGGAGGTACAAAATAAATGTATACAAACCTTTTTTCAGACGACATGGGCGGACTTCGTGTTTGCAGCGGACCTTGAAAATTTCGAGTATATGTTTGGGGCATCAGCTTTGGATAAATATCCAGCTCTTCGAGCATTGAAGAGAAGGATTCATAGAATACCGGCTATTTCTGATTGGCTGATTAGGCGCCCATACACAAACAGCTAAAAAGCTAAAAACGTGTGAAAAAAAGATGACCAGTACACCACTACATATATGTAGTATCGTGGACGAAAGGCCTAAGAAATATCGGGCGAACTATGAACAATGTCGCGAGAGCCGAGGCGCCGTCGGGCCCATCAATGTGTCATCGGTCTTTTCAAGTGCATAGTTTCGTGGAAAAGACCTACGTGACCCTGGCTACGAGCGTCTGCAGAACACGTGTGCGGTGGGCCTAGGAAAAAGGCAATAGAATGCGACAACGGCCAGAGTGTGAGTCGAGAAGCAGAGTGTGAGTCGAGGAGCCGAGTGCGAGTTGAGCGGAGACAGAGTTTGCGAGTGGCGTTGCCGAGAGAGTGTTGATTGCGTTTTGGTAAAAGTCGAGTCGCTATCTAGTTATTTAGTTGCGCTGTTTTCTGTACGTTTGGCGTGAATAGTTCAGGTTGAACAACAATCGTCTTTTTCTGTCTGATTAACATCTCTATTGTCCACTCCTTGTAAATACATTATATCACGATATTACATATTTTTGGGGGCTCGTCCGGGATTGGACAAGACAGAAAACGAAACGGTTTAACAGAGCTATTCGAGCTAGTTGTGAATTTACCGGTACGCGGTGCGGTAAAAGACGATATCGTTGACTGTTTAAGTTTGTGTAGTGTGAAAAATGGCAAACGTTGGGGACGAACGATTGTCGGGTGAAGAGGGTTCGACGCTGGAGGAGCTGAGGAGTAAGCTCGCGCGAATGAACCTCCCTATATCGGGTGCGAGGTCAGTGCTGATTGCAAGGCTGAATCGGGCGTGTAGGGCTGGACAATCGTATCCTAAGGGATCGACGGGCGGTGAAGAGCTAACCGGTCAACGAGATTTAGGAAACGTACAGAGAGCTGAGCGTGATTGTAACGAAGATGAAGATGTTGAGAAAATGAATACGAAGGAGTTGAAGGAGCGCCTCGCTAGTTTGGGTTTAAAAACGACGGGAAGAAAAGTAGAATTACGCGCACGGCTACAAGCGGCCATGGATGGTAACGACATATCGTCGGAAGAAGAAAGCGACGACGAAAGTGAGGATGAAGATGACAAGAAAAACGCAAGAGGATACAAGAGAGATACGCGAAGGGTGTATCAGGACCGTGATGAATATTGTCGAAGGGCATGTGTTGGTTCGACACTGAGTTTTAGAGACGTCGAAGATGCATTAGAGTCGTTTAGTGGCGACGAAGGTGAAAATGTCGAACGATGGTTCGAGTCGTTCGAGGAAGTCGCAGATACGTGCATGTGGTCGGATGGGCAGAAGGCAGTCTACGCCAGGAAGCTGCTGAAGAGATCAGCGAACATATTTGCGAGCTTCGAGTGTCATGCCAGGACTTGGCATGAGTTGAAGAGGGGGCTAGTGAAAGAATTTTCGAGGAAAGTCAACAGTAGGCAAGTACATCAGAAACTTGAAGAAACAAAAAAGGAGAGTGATGAAGCATGTTTGGCTTACATGTACCGCATGCTCGAAATAGCCAGCCATGTGGACATAGAGGAGGAAGCAAAGGTGGAATACATAGTGGATGGAATAATAGACGACGAGAACAATAAGGCTATATTGTACGGCGCTACGTCAATCAAAGAGTTGAGGAAGAGGTTAGTGATGTACGAAGAGCAGAAGAGTCGCAGAGCAAAGTCGATTGTGAAGCCGGCTAAAACCCAGAAGAACGGGAAGCCCAGTCAATCTGTAGATGCAATGAAGAAAAGAAGATGCTTCATTTGCGGTAGTGAGGATCATCTAAGTGTTAAGTGTCCGGAGAGGGGAGAAGGTGTTAGGCGTTCCGAGTGCAGCGGATTTGGACATATTGCAGCGAGGTGTACGGCACGACCGAAAGAGACTTGCGTAGTGTCAAGATCCGAAAAGGGGAAGTATGTGAAGGAAGTAATCGCAGGAATTAAGCTTCTATTCTCTGAAATTACTCTCAAATCTCAGAGTCAACCCTTCAAATTCTCCACACTGGATCTTCGATTCTTAATATTTGTAATATCGTAGAATAGCTTTGATTGGAGATCGGCTGAAATTAGAAAACACCGTGTACGTTGTCTTTCGTGGTTTGTTTACATCCAAGAGCGCCTAGTAACAGTGACGCGAAAAAAGATAAGCAGCGTCAAAACAGAAGTACGGTTCCACATTTCAAGGAGTGGCAATCGAGAGGCCAGAGTATGTGAGCCGAAAAGTGCGTGTGTGTGTGTGTGAGAGAGGACGAGAGCAAGAGCGAGCACGACCGAGCAGGAGTGTATTGGCGAAGATCAGAGCTAATTGAGTCGTCGAAGAGTAGAGTCGTTAGAGGTTTCGAGTCGTTGAAGAATAGTCGTGAGAATTGATAGAGTTGTTAGAGAGAGAGTGTGTGTGTGTTAGATTCGTTGTGACGAGAGTGATCAAATAACTGTAAAGTTATTTGATATAGATACGAGTATTGCATTTAGTTTCCGTTAAATAAATATCGTTCTCTGTTCAATTTATATTTGTATATTCAATTTAATATTAATAAATTGGAAGTAATCGGAAAAAAATTTCTATCCTTATTTTCCGATATTACATATTTGAAGCATAAATTAAAAATCGACACATTGACTACTTCAAAGAAATTAGCCCGAACGAGACATAACTCGTTCATCGTGGTTTTCGCGCGAAGTAAATATGCGGTTTCTCAATCGTTGTGAGATTCCAACGACGTTAATTCTGTCGAAACGGCGACGCGCGACGACGATCGCACATTCTGTTGCTAGCGAGTGCTTGCAAATCGCGACGATATCGAGCGTAAAGACTAAGCGCAAAAATGGAGGACACTCGGCGGGGAATTGGAAATGCTCGATGACGAAAGGTATTTCAAGGTGTAATTACATCCACATCCAATTGGATCGCACCTTCGTTCGGTTGCTAGGTCAACAACCTTCGATGTTATTCAAATAATGCAACGGCTGGAGCAGCCGGTAGCGAGTCGTAAAAGTTTCAATAAAACACGTTCCTGCTAGTGAACGTATGTTAAGACTTACACCGAGTTTTATTTCGCTACGCCGTTTACTAGTTCGAAACGATCGATTGCATAATAGTAGCTGTTTCTTTCATCTCGGAAACACGATCGTAAACGGTGACAACGATCCAGCTTATTCCTGATCGTGTTAATTTCCACGCAAACTTTGTAAACATTATACGTCGCGACGCTCTCGTTAACGCGTCATTCCCTCCAACTCGAAAGTCTTGCAACTTTGGTGATCCGTTTTCTGTGTAAAATTGGTTACGAGCATCAGGGGACTTATCGTCGTAATCGGTAAATTGTTTATTAAGGATCTACAGCTTTTAAGGATTTCTCTCTAGAGATTTAGAGATTAGAAGTTTCATTAACGCGTTATCGTGTCTCTAACTCGATCTTTTTTCGTGTAAATTGGTCACGAGACTTACGAGCTTCGTTGTAAATAGAAGATTAGTAATATTTCGTAGTTTCGTGATAGTATATAGACATTTTAGTGCTTAAACGCGCAATTTTTAGTTCGCTTTTCGCTCGCATCGGCGCTATGAAACGGATCAATATCTCAACACTTTCCTTTAGTTCTACGAATCATCTTTCGACCGGCTTTTCTTGGCCTACCGTTTCCTAACGCTGTCCTAATACTATCGTCTTGCTGAGATCCTTTTTCCGATTGTATCTTCTGCTTATTTTATTATAAATCCGAACTTTCATTCACGTCGTATGTTTTACAGCGTAAAATCCGCTAGAGCGTTCCAATAAATGTAACCAGTAGGTGCTCTAATACTCAAACGCACCTGTGCGTATCTCTGCATATTTGCTGAAAAAAAGATGAATCTTACGTTACATTTCCAATATGCGTATTAAGCCGAAAATTTCTCTGATGCTAATCCTTCGTAACAAAAGGATGGCATCACTATATGCATGAAAATAGCATTTGGCAATCGTTAGAAACACAATACATGGATATATATGTAGTTGCCAAATTAACCTTCGCGGTGTTCAAAGTGAACGGCTAGAAACGATTGCTTTTTTCTATACGCGCATGGTTCGATTTCACCATAATTCGTTATTAAGACGTTTCGAGAGAGTCAAAGGATGTGGTGTCGCAACGTGTTGCGCTCGCACAATGCTCTTTGGATAAAATTCCCGGAGCGCGTATTATCGCGTACGCCGCGCGAACGCGTTGAACCTTCGCGCAAACAATGAGAGCGTGAACGCGAAAAAATAGCGTTGAGCACGTAACATTCGGCCTGATATCGTTGATTGGCCGCGAATCGTCAATGTGCACGGGACAGTTTTACGTAAAGACATTCGATCCGTACAATTGTGTTAAGACGTCGACCATAGAACGTACTACGTTGATGCAATTAAAATTTCAATGAAACAGGAGAACGCGCTAATAACTAGTCACCCCGTTGTTGACCATAACGTACAAATACTTTTGTTTAAGAGCTGCTCGTTAGTGTTTACCGCGTGCAGCGATTAAGTGACGAACAAATTACGTTCAAAGGGTATAGAGCCCGTTCTCGATTAAAATTCTCCTAACTTTCTAATGGTATTAGAAATTATAACTTGAACGTATGTACGCGACTGGCAATAAATATCAGGACAGCCGCGGATATTTAGTATAAATCGAATATGTGTTCCATTGTCCTTAATTTCTTTTATTATCGATTATTATTATTATAATTTTTATATTAATATTAATATTATTTAATTTATTCTATTATTGATTCGTTCCATTCCGTTTACGTCATAATACGTAGCCTGCGGATTTTTACGCATATTTTTCAGAATATAAAGGAAGCGAAAGAAAAAACTAGAAGCTGGATAAAAAATTGTTTTACCTCGATTAAACGTTACAAAGCGTGCTTCTTTCCGATGTTTTATATATTTCCACGTGTCACACATGTACTTTGCAATTTTGCCCTTTCAGATTTCACAGAAATGCATAAAACTTCCGTGAACTAATTTTTTGGCACGTGCACGTGCTTCAAAATAAATTCGATGATATTAAATACCAGATTATAGGAACCAGAAATGAAGAGTTCTACAACGATGGAATGGGTAAATGATTGTCGATCAGACGAAAGACAATAGCAAACAACGATATAGCGATGATTAATTAATGGAAGATTTTTTCCTTTCAGCAAACAAAAATAGAACTTAACGAACTCAGTAATTGATAAATGATTACTTATAAGATAAGTGCATTTTCCAACTGTGTGTCATAGTTAACGTTTAGTTTAGCCTAGGTAGGATCTTAGCTTTGGAGTAAATAAGTATAATAGTAGCAAAAAATCGATAGAATTGTTAAAAGGCTGTGACTAATCCTGGTCGACTGGTCAGTTATCATCTGAATCTATTGTTATTTTGCTAGTATACTTTTCGAATCATTTTCAGCTATTCTATGGGCAAGCATTCGTTTCTTTCGCGCATGCCACGTATCATTCGCTCATTAACTCGTTTTTGAAAGCTTTTACCGGCGAATGAAAAACGTAACGTACACTTGCATAATGCGTTCGAAGTGTTCGCTCGTTCAATATTCATGTAAAGGTTAGGCGATACGCGTGATAAGTCGCGATGCTACGAGATGTGATTAGATGCGAATGTTAATATCTTGTAAATACCTTTCCTCGACTATGATAATCATCGAACACTAAGAATTTCGCAAATCGATGGAATTAATCGGTGATCTTGTGGGAAGAAATTTTGATATCACGATAATGTTAACGATAGTATGTTAATTACGACTAGTACCGTTACTGTTACATTGTTTCATAATTAGTATTAGTTTAATATAGTCAACGACTCCTCCGCAAGCATCCGTGCAAGTGTTATTTATTATTATGCTCACCTTCTATTGAAAAGTTCTTGCCTTGCTCAGCAAGTCTTTTTGATTTTTTTCCTGTAGAACTTCCGCGTGTTACCGATTTTTATGCTATGTACGTGTTTGTAGGAGAACTTTCTCCGAGCCGCGAAGTTTTCTTTCGACGATTCAACGATCGAAAATCAAAGAGAACCAATGTTCTCTCTTTCGATAAAGTATGTGATGATAGCCATTGCCAAAGTTATTGATATATTTATCTGGTTGAAGACAATCTAGCAAATTATACAGCAAGCCTAATGAAATAATAATAATCTTTATCATTAAATTGCGCCATTATTTCATAATTTCATTGAAGGATAATAGAATTTCACGAAGCCTTCAAATTGGATTTCATATTATAATAATGTAAACATCGTTTGACGGTATTATCTGGTTGTGAATAGGGTTGATTTGATTCAGACAGCGCCAGTCATCATGACATCGACTTCCTATCTCGTTATGTAACATTCATCAGAATAACAGACGCAATTACCGTCACTGAATTATCTTAATGACATTCGTTATTAATGAGTAAGTGTTTTCGACATACGTCGGAGGTCGCAAATCTTGGATCATCTTTCTTTATTATCTGTTTAGATCCAATCCAGTTCCTTCACAGAACTTCTTTCCCTTCAATTTACCTAATTTAATAATTCTTCAAATTTTCTCATTTTCATTTCTCATTGCATTGTTTATTATATATTCTACAAACCCGTATGAACACAACGCAATAAATTGACACGATAAAAGCGTTGAGATAATAACCACGAGACAATACTCGACAATAATAATACGAGACAATAATAATCGAAAAGGCTGATGAAACAAAGGAATGAGTAATTTGTAAAGACAGGAAAACAGCAATTAACGTACATCCAGCTACAATTGAAAATAACTTTCTTCGCTTTAAATGAAATTCCAATCAAATACGTTTTATCAGACTCGACTAACAATCAATATTATTAGCTCAACAAATACTCGAGATTCCCAATGTTTTTGTCGAGTTTCAAATAGAACGTTAATTACTCGCTTGTCGGAACGTCCATCGGCATCGAAGACCGTGAACCAATCTACGTTATCTTCTCCTTCGTTTCAGGCTGTCGCTGGCGATACCAGTCAACCGCGAAGATTACTCGAGATGCAGCATGTACGATGTAAATTACACGGAAATTTTGCTAAATGGAAGCCACGTACCGGACCCATCGTGGCCAACGAAAGATTGCCAACAAGGATGGGAATTTAATTATACCACCGTCCCTTGTGCGTCTGTGGCATCCGAGGTGACAGAAAATGTTCGACTTGTAATTTCCTGCTTTTTGAATATTTTATCTGGTCCTATCAATCAATCCCTTTATACTGTGTATGTCGTATTCGATTATTTGCATGATCTATTTCGATAAAAAATAAGCGTAGTGTACAATTTTTGGAAAGAAAGAAGAACGATGGAAAGGGTCGAATAAACGTTTGTGGAAAGATCGATAGTTCAGAAGTGGGAAAATTAACAATGTCGATTTCCACAGAGGAAAATTATAGTACGTAACAGAATTACTAGTACATATTGCAGTAATAATTAGTGCATGTAGTGAAATTACAGAGTACATTCTAAATTCAAGCGTTACATTGCCAAATAAAATACAATCGAATAAATATTTATAAAAATACTTAAAGAAAAAAAGGATAAAAAATTTCGAATTATGAAAGCTGATAAAACTAGGTTGCGATAAAACTGAAAATGAAAATATCGGATTGAAAAGAAACTTTAATAAAACGTTATAACGAGCAACAGCGCGAACACGCAGATTTGTTCGACATAAACTGCAAGACTTTTTGCTCCAGTGGATTTCCATGAACTTTGCGTCGCTCGTCAGAAGGAGAATTATTCATCGAGGGGTAGGAAGCATCCAGAAGAAGGACGCGAGAACGCGCAGGGTCTTAAGCTTCTCCTTCTTTTTTCCTCAAAGGGAAAGAAAAAAGGACAGAGGCGCGCTTCATTAGGAATTTCGAAACTTTGATCGAAAATTCGTTTAATCGAGGCGTTGAAATTGCTATAAGATTTCTGTGATGCTGATCGTGATCAGAAGTAAATCATTCGACTGTAGTTTTCTGTTGCAGCTGGGATGGGTTTGTCAGTATGATGCATTGCCAACCATAGCTCAAAGTATCTTCTTCATCGGCGCTATCTTCGGAGGATTAATTTTTGGATGGGTTGCTGATCAATATGGAAGAATACCAGCTTTGCTCGGAGCTAATTTAATGGGATTTCTCGCTGGGGTGGCTACTGCGTTCGCGGGTAGCTTCTGGCAGTTCACTTTGTGTCGTTTTTTCGTTGGATTCTATAATATCGAAAAATAAGGATAGAAATTTTTTTTCGATTACTTACAATTTATTAATATTAAACTGAATATACAGATATAAATTGGACAGAGAACGATATTTATTTAACGGAACTAAATGCAATACTCGTATCTATATCAAATAACTTTACAGTTATTTGATCACTCTTGTCACAACGAATCTAACACACACACACTCTCTCTCTAACAACTCTATCAATTCTCACGACTCTACTCTTCGACGACTCGAAACCTCTAACGACTCTACTCTTCGACAACTCGAAACCTCTAACGACTCTACTCTTCAACGACTCAATTACCTCTGACTTTCGCAACACACTCGCTTTTCGACTCGCATACTCTGATTTCTCGATCGTCCGCCCTTGAAACACGAAACCGTCCTTCTGCTCTAACGTTGTTTCTTGTTTTTCTCATATCTCTGTAAGAACTAGGTGACTTTAGTCACATAGGCGCTCTTAAATGTAAACGAACCACAGAAGGACGACGTACACGGTTTTTTCTATTTTCAACCGATCTCTAATTCAAATTTATTCTACGATATTACAATTCGCCTTTGATAATTGCTTCACTATGATGTACATATTAGGTAACCGTTCTTCAATAATTTCTTTTTTGCCCTGGAATTGAGTTTGAAAGCCACACAGTGGCTACAAAAAGTACTCGTACGTATGTATCCTTATTTCCCAATGAAGCGTCTCTCTTCCTTTTTTTTAAATTAGTTTTTACGTTTCATTTTGTTAGCATTAATTATTTATAAGCATGTATGAAAGTATTACAAACGATACGAAAGCTAATATTTTAATCAGTCTTATCTTAAGACTTAGTCTTAATTAATTGGTATATATATAAATGCTGTTCTAAATACGATGGTGTACAGTTACTTTTTGTAATTACTGTAAGCAGGAAGATCTCTAAGTTTAAATAACAAAGTAATCTCTACAACATACTGTAAAACTGTTGTTATGCTTGATTTACGACTGACGTTTCTACAAGTATATGAATTTCGCAACAGAACTCACGTTGCCATGCAACAATTTAAATGAAATAGAAAACCATTCAAAGTTACGAAGATGCTTAAATACATATGAATATACATGAGGTCATACATATTTATTTTTTAACTGCGGCGTTTATATCAAAGAGAGGGAGAGAGACAGAGAAAAATTAATTTTCCTGTTTTATAAGAATTTCATGCAAGATAAAAATATGAAACTTTAAGATATTTGGATTTATATATACCATTGAATATTTATAATATTTAAAGGTAGTTAGTTCGCAATCATTTTCTATACTAATATTTTCCCTCTATACTCGCGATCAATTATAATTTTGTTTTCTCTTTTAACGAGACAATATTCTGATTACAAAGGATTAGTTGTTCAAAATTGCTTTTCATTTCTGGACAACTATAGCATACCAGGGTTTTCATAAATTTTCACTTCCCAACGGAAAGCGAAGGTAACGAATGAATGGTTCTACAACGAACGCTTCCACAACTATAAATCTATGTATATATATACATACGTGTATATGGTTTTAATTAAAATGAACATCTTCTTCTAGCAAATTTATTTAAAATTCGCAAAAATATCACATAATAATATAAAACAATCAAGTAACATTTTAAATATTCCATTGAAAATTCTGATAAATTGTTTAATAAAAGATCGATAATTCATTGTCTGATATCCATAATACAGGCAATTTATAATACAAAATTTTATTATAACTCTACATGAAAAAATTTCAATTATAATACTGTAGAAATATATTTTCCAGTTATTGTTCTAATATCAATATACTGAAGAGAAAATCTAGACTAGTCTCTGTCTTGAAAGATATTTTATACCCTGAAAGTACAGCGTTAAGACCCTGATTGAAACTTTTGAAGAGACTCTGTTGAAACGTAAGAACGCTGATTGAAAGTTCATCAGACGAGTCATTGAAACGAGTTTTCTTGATCGAATAGCAAGTTTGTCCTGCAGACAGCATTCCAATTGTGAAAATCGAGACCAAAGAAACTCAGGTGACGTGCATTAACCCTGAATCGATGACTCAAGCCGAGGTTGGAAAAATTTACAATTTGTTCGACAAAACAAGGTCAAGTTGACGAGATTCGTGAGCAAGTGGCTGGTTCGTTAATGATTTGGCGTTCGAATTTTCTTATTTCTATTCTAATTATCAAGGTCGATTAAACGATTGATCACGAATATTCGACGGAAATATTGAGAAAGAAGGCTCGATCTGTACGAGTGTAAATCGTATTTTAATCAATGACTTGAGAAAGTGAGGTATTGATTGAAACTAAGATAAGTGATACTAATTCGTTTCGAGCGCGTAACAAATTACATCATCGGATTCATTGATTTGCAAATAATTCTATATTCAGTTCCGTATTTATAATCGAGCGTAGCGAAGATAAAATGAAAGGGACGTGATTATCCGAGGGTCTCACAACTAGAGGAAAATCGATGGGAACGAGGAAATCCTTAATTGTAGAAACTACGTAGAAAATACCGTGGAAAATATCATATATATTTTAATAGAAATGTTTTTGTACTTTTTTTTAAACATTAAAACTTTAGAGCTTTAGAAGCTTTATGTATTAGTATACGTATTTATACAGACTTTGAAATTCATAACAAATTTCTCTAGATAGATGCGGATTTTTTGTATTGTTTCGTATGTATACTTGTGTCACTTTTCTTTCTAACGATATTTAGTTAAAACGTTCGTCTATATCATTTATAATAGATTTTGTTTTTATTTATATTAATGTTAATTTTATATTAATAAAAATCACTGAAATTTTCAGTATCATCATTATTTAGTATCATCGAATTTCTTTCTTCTTTATGTTCCATATTATTATTAAAATTCTCTAATAAACATTCAAATATCCTATAGAATATTTCCATTATTTTTCACGTCATTATTTGCAGTCATATTTTCCATATTTTATTATCGATAAAGTTTGAGTTGGTTCTTTAAATTCCTATTCAACATTCCAGCTAACCAGTCGATATCAATAACACGTGCCTTTCTTCCTGCCAGGATTTATAACTTATTCAAGCAGAACCTCACTCGACCAGCTCGTTGAAAGCGTAGAATTCGATCAACTTCATACAACTCACATACAAACTGCAGATAATGCTAACAGTGGGAGGAAAATATGAGACTGCAAAGCGTATAAACCTAGTAGTTTATAAAAGCATTTACATATTTGCCACAGAAAATTTATATGTATGTAGAATATGTGTTATATAAAACATTCTGAAATTTCATTAGCATTGTAATGATTATATTGGTAAAGTTTGAAGCATTTCTGAAGATGCACATAGAAGTTACGAGATATTTAATGCAAACATTTATTTAGTACAAATATACAGCATAAATAGTTATCTTAAACATGTAATAAATGGTTATCAAATATCGGGATTTATTAATATAATAAATGTTTGACTATTTTTATAATTAAATATTTTTGTAATTACTGTGAAATATATAATTACGCTAAATAATTTTGTATCTTGTATATAGATTTTTAAATTTACTTAATTGAAACTCTGCATTATAATAACCGTATTTATAATTCTGACGTCATATTCGATATAATTATTATATGACTTTATTACGATCCTAATGAAATTCCAATATATTCATGAATATATAACAGAAACGTAATAATACTTTGTTGTACTAATTATGATACCATCATATATAATAAATATAAATAAATAAAAAATGTCTATAAATGCTAAGATACTTTTACGAGCCAACAGGCGAGAAGGAAGAAACGAAAGAAAAGAAAGAAGAGAACGAACGTTAATCAGTTTCGAAACGTTAACAACGTCCTTGCGTTGGACGGTGCTCGCGTTTATCGATTGGTCGCATTGCGAGATATCGGTCAGATTATTATTATTAATACGATCGTCTGTAATTTATCTTTGCTAATTGTGCCGCACGGAATCTTCGTTTACAATAAATGAGTTGTCGCTTTTGATCGAACGGTAACACGATATGAAATTACAGGGTGACGGAAACAGCTGGGAGAAAAGCGAATACTTTTTCTGCGCGAATAATGTAATGTTAAAGGCAGTAAACCTTGAGAGGCGAAGTGATGAAACGAGTGGTCTCAGAGAAGCTTCTTTACGTCTTCTTCTCCTTTCTGTATCCTTTCTATGAGAATAATATCTCGTCTTCAGAAGAGATCTCCTCGCCCTATCTACGCGTTGTAAAGGCAATACAAACTGAATGATACATATATTTAAAAAACGATATTTTGTTGGTTTTATGAATATTGATTTTTATAACGTGAGGTTCTTCTACTCTTATTTTCTATTAAATTAATGATACATATATTTTAGAATAGCTGTCGCAATGGTGATGATGATGATGGTGATGATGATTTGCGAAAGAAGATGTTGAAAATTGCAGACAGCATAAATAATATTTAGATTTCATGGAAGTTGATTTTTGTAATGCGAGGTTCTTCTATTCTTATTTTTCATTAAATTTCTACGTAGAAAATTATTAAACATTTGGATATAACTGGGAGGTTATTTCCGTTCATGCGTACCGGAGTTATTCGATGGTCTCGTACCGAAGCTGATAACCAACCCAGATTTTCAGGAAAGCGATTAATAGCTTAAAATTTATTCGTGCGAGATAATAATCCAAAATGTAGTTAAAGTTTTTAAGCATTGTTTGTTAGGATTACGAGAAAATGATGAATTAACAGTTATGTATAGACACGTTATATATATGTAGGAGGTCCAGAGCGTATTGGGAAAATTTACGGCGAATTAAACAGGAAATTCCGAGATATTTGCTCAAAATATCTGATTTGTGGAATTATCCTATAGCTATTTTATTTAATAAAAATTAATTCGGGTAATTTTAGAGAATAGAAATATCTGAAACTCGTGATTTAAACGAACGTTCGTCATTTTGGTTTATTATGAATTATAAATTGGTTCATTATGAAGCATGAAAAGTAAAAATCAATGATACAAAGTGATTTTAAATAAGGAAGCGAGTTCCATGGTAAACATGGTTCGAGCATCGCAATTATAATAAAGCAAAAAAAAAAAAAAAAAAAGAAACAACCACTGAGCGGTAATTATCAGGAAGCCACTAGTTACAACTAATTGAAGGTGATTCCGGATTAGAAGCAAGCCACTATTAAGTGGCTAACACGGTTGCTTCATTAAGAGCAATTACTCTCTATTTTACGGCAACTACAAATAGACGTTGTTCACTATGATATATTTCCACGTGTTTATCGCATCTTGTCCTGTTATACGATTAAAGAGTTACAACCTTGCGTTTCTAATTTATTGGACGTATACGCACCAGACATTAATTTCGTCTACGTATTCGTGAAATTGCGAGATTCATTCATCGCGAAGGTCAGTTCAATTGTTCAAGATAACTTCTTATCGTTTTAATCTGTTTTCTTGTACGAAAATAGAGTAATATTTACTTGTCATTGCACTGTGGATATATATCGATATGTTCGTTCAGGAAGTCAATTGTTTTCATCGAATTAGACTCGACTTTCCGTAGAAAATGTTCATTTCGACATAAATATGTATCCCAGGCTTATCGATCTTTCAATATCTACCATAAATGGCTTAACAAGGTAACACACGCTCATGTTTGGATTATGTAAATGATCCTTTGACTCTAACGATCCGTTTATTCACAGTTAATTTATGATATTGCTAGTTACGCGTGATTCTACCTTTTGTATCTTTAAGAAATACAGGGTGATTGGTAATTGGTGGTACAAGCGGAAAGGGGGTGATTCTACGCGAAAAAAGAAGTCGAAAATATAGGATAAAAATTTAAAAATTTAAAAATTTTTAAAATTTTTAAAATAACGTCAATTGAGACAACGATCTACAGTGAGATCCGTTATAACGAGACGTGATAAAGTGCACGCGTACCGAGCGAAAATTCAAAGTCGATTTTCTCGAAAACAAAGCCTCAAACGAAAAATTTTTATTCTATATTTTCGACTTCTTTTTTCACGTAGAATCATCCCCTTTCCGCGTGTACCACCAGTTACCAACCACCCTGTATAATTCGTAAATAGAAACGTATTCTTATCGATAAGTATCGAAACACTTACGGAAATTTAAATGGGCTTGAACAATCATCGGGAAATTATTAAAGTCCTTGTTATTTGATCTAAACACGATTTAATCGTAGAACTAAACACGTTTGTTAAATTAATCTATATATTGTATATCTGCTTTTTATATATTTGTAACTCAAATTTTTCTTCTTCATATTGCGTTAAGTTGCCCCAAAAGTTTCTTTCGTTTTATATTATTTTATTGAATTACGTATGATCTATTTTGTCCCAATGAATATAATTCAATAAAATAATATAAAACAAAAAATAGTATGCGTCTATTATCTCCTTACGAGACGAAAGAAATTTCTGCGACAACCTAATATATTGTTCCATTCTTTATTCACAGAATATTTCTTTCACAGATGATTCTTCTAAATATTATGTTTTTTATTCCAGTATTAGAATACGTTGGACCAAAGCGGATGACATTCGTGGCGAATATGTCGATCGCAATGTTCTTCACATTTGCAACTTGCATTCTACCCTGGATCGCCTATTATTTGGCCGACTGGAGGATGACCTGTATTGTCACCTCAGTTCCTCTTGTTCTCGCCGTAGGTACGCCATGGTTGATACCGGAAAGCGCTCGATGGCTGGTCAGCCAAGGTCAGATAGACAGGGCCATTAAAATCCTTGGTAAATTCGAGCGAATCAACGGCACCAAGGTGCCCGATGACATCTATAGACGATTCCGGGTAAATAAACCGATTACCGCAAAACTAGTAACCACGCTCTGCTACCATGTTAAGGAAATTCGAGGATTTGGGAATACAAATAATTGACTATATTTCCCACACAACAGTTATACATCTATATTACACTCTGAAGAACGTCTTGCACGCACGCTTGTCGCCAACCGACTATCCTAGATTCTTCTAACATCTGGCAACAGACTTTTGTCTCCACTAAGACCTTGACGCCCTCTGGCCCTTACACACACACTCTCATGTACAGTGTAAATGTATCACTTCCCTAACACAATTATCCCGCGTTAGGTTCAATCAGGTTAGTCCCACGCGAAATTGATCCAACCATGCGAAAACGAGTGTATTCTGATTTCTGTCGCAGATACTTCTGGCTAGTGCACTTCTTTTACGCTTCTCATCGCGACTTCTGACGACTAACGAAGATGTTCGGCATTTTGACACTCTACATGAAGATGATGATAATTGCGGTCTGTGTACCGCCTACCCTTCTTTCTATTCTTCCGTTAAAAACTGGTAAGTTGATACTGATTAATTATGCGATCGAAATCCTATATAATGGCTACAAAAAATATTTGCATCATTATTCTCGTTTCCTAATGAATCGCTGTTTTAATCAATTTTTATATTGCATCAAATTTCTGTAGTTACACGAAAGTACTAAATTATAGAAAACTTGATATACACGGATTTAATTAATTGATAAATTAGTCAATATATAGGCATTATTATTTCACGTGAAATTTTACAACGTCAAAAACCTAACATTCCTGTACGAGCAGTATTAATCACAAATTGTGAGAATGCCTACTGATAAGGAAGAAAGATAATATAGAAAACGCAGACTTATGGAAAGAGAATCCCTGACATTAGACACGAATACGCGATTTCACACGAAATATATTTATAGTATATATAAGATAGAGAATATATATAGAGTACATATAAGTATATATAGAGTAAGAATATATATAGAGTATATATAAGTACCAAAAATACATCCTAAGACGTGTATGCGATCTACGCTGTATGGGACGTGTTATAAATGGTTTCCGCCACTCAACCGCATTTGAATTTGTGAACACGATCGAACAATTGACACGAATTATTAATTCCCGTCTCTACTCTAGTAACGATTTGCTTTGGAACGAGGTCGAATCGTTCTGATTCCGCGCATGATTAACAAATAAGTACAGAGGACATCAATTACTTGGATGGTCTTCGCCATTTCAACGTAGCATCGATGACATCCGGTAATTGGACTCAAAGTGATTTGCTTAAACCGATTAATTTGATCAAACCAACCAATTACTTTAATTAATGCAAGCTGTACTCGAGATTCGCGCATCTTGTGTATACACACCGGGTCAGACAAAAGTTTTCATTCATCCCAGTAGAACTTTCGTAGTCCTTGAATGAGTGGACTGATTCTTCGTGCGAAAACAAATTGGAAGCGCAGAGGGATGTATTGTTTCAGCGAATATCGATTTTAAAGCACGGTTTTAAAGCACGGTATAATCAATTCTTTTACATAAAATTATATTGTATAGGCTATTGTTATTTAAACACTTTAAATTGGATGGTTTTTACATATGCTAAAAAAATGGAAAATGATGATGATGAATCAATGACACGTAGAAAATTATAATCTATTGTATTGCTGTTATCTAATGGTGTTGTAATTGACTGTATGGTGAATGTATCTAATGGTGTTGTAGTTGACTGTATGTTGTTCAATATTGCCATGAAACTCTTCTGATTCATTGTCACTTATACGAAGTATGGAAGTATACGAAATTGATAAAATTATTAATAATATTTACGAAGAGAAAGTAAACTGTTGGATATATGACAAAATAATTCTATTTTAAATAAGAGACTGGTCAGCGTGGTTATTTTGTTTACAAAATCAAACGAATTTAATGAATGTAATGGTAAGGAAGTAACTATAAGTGGCTGTTAAACTATTTTTATGCTTGAAAAGTAATTCGCAAAGTAATGTAAAGCAGTACTACTGAGTTGTACATAACCTCTTTCAGAATTTATTCTTAACCTCTTGCTTCATAACTTCCTTAATTATACTCTTCAAACTTATTGACTACTTCGATGTTGTTACGAACAGAAACTGATAAAATATTAATCTTAAATATAGATTGAAATGAAAGCTTGCCACGTAATATATATATATATATATATATATACATATATATATACATATGTACTACTTACTCAAACTATGGATCACATAACCTATACAAAAAAAAAAAAGAATTATTGTACACTATAAAGCAAGAGGTTAAATCTTTAATCTGTTAAGAATTAAATTTTTTATTGTAACTGCGAAAATTATAAAAGTACCAAGCGAAGCAAGTACGGAATATATGCGGAATATGAATCGCTCAACGAACCAAAGAGCGGCTCAGTGACAAAATTAGTAAAGTAAAGACCACAAATATTACAACATTATATTCTACCACAAAATAATTCTCTATACAAAAAAGGTACACAACGAATCGATTTTTCACAACGATAAGAGTCAACAGAACCAATCAAGACCAGGCGAGACTCTCATAAGACAACGATATCAGAGGGATCAAATCAGCGACTTCAATCTATGTTACAGAGTATAGTTATCAAGAAAAATTGCTCTTTTCATGAAAAGTATGGTAATGATACTCTTATAATACGTTGTATATCTGGCAGTCGGATGTGCCCGTGGCCATCGGAAATGTAAAGACGACGCTTTTAGAAAGTGATAGCGCCATCGCGTTTTAAAAACGCGTTAGAAGAAGGACGGTTTCGCTATCCAAGGCGAATCGAAAAGTGTGCGTGTTGCGAGAATCAGAGTTGATCGAGACGTCGAAGCATAGAGTCGTTAGAATTGAGTTGCGGGTGTTGTCGAGTGTTAGAGTTGCTAGTGAGAGAGAGAGAGTTACCAAATAGTTGTCAAGTTATTTGTTGTAAATACGAGCGTTGCATTTAGTTTTCCTGTTAATCAAACATCGTTTCTCTGTCTAACTAATATCTGTATTTTCAATCCATTATTAATAAATTATAATTAATCGGACAAAATTACACCTTTAATATATTCCGATATTACATTACCGTGATGTAATATTTATCATGCTTATTTTGTACGTAAAACGAATCGTTGGAATATTCCCGAAGCTAACGAAGCATTTCCCAAAAGTTAAACCGAAGAAATTAACGCGAATAGTTAAGTGAAATTTTTCCATTAACTTGCTGACCAACCGGCAAATAAAAAATCATAAAAATTGTTTCAATGTGTTGAGGTCACGCATAACTTCTTTTTTCATTGACGATTACCAAACAGGTAAAATTTCGAAATTGTACGAAGGCCGCGTGACCAGATCGTATTGGAATTTGAAGTGCATGGAAAAAGACAACTCGAAGTACAAACCTTGAGCTGTACTACTCGAAGTACAAACGTGAACTAATGGATGCAGAAAAGCAATTAACGCCAAACATCCGAACAGCATCTTGGAGCCCGTCATTGTTCTGAAATAAAAGAAGTGACGAATTAAAAAGACGCAGGACTAATAATAATAAAGGAAACTTAGTTCGTATTATAAATTGAATTTACATCAGAAAAGAAGCACGATCAAGCGAAACAGATCGTAGAAATGACAAATATCATCGATATACGTTTCAGTGTAATTTCACTTTTGAAAATTATTTAGTTTAATACGATCGTATTCATCGCTCTGAAACTTTCATTGTGCTGCAATTTGTGCTGCGTCTTTTTAATTTCTCTATCTTTCTGTGTTTTCGGAAAAATTACTTGAAAGATTAAGAATTGCTTGCCTTATTTTATTTTCGATTAGTTAGGATTTGATTATTCCAGGTAAGGTTTATTATTTATAACAGGTTTTATCACTTGTTTATTATTTAGGAGTTTGTTATTTTAGGATTAGTACCTTTTAGGATTTCTTATCCTTCGAGTTTCTGTTTCAGATATCTAGGTCTATTTCAAGATGTTTTATTACATTAGGATTATTTATTCGATTAAGATAATTTAAGAGTTTCACAATGTACAAAGAAATAATCGCGTGAAATTTAGATTTATGCTTTAAACGTATTAAACACGCGGTAATTCCAATGTCTATAGCCTCGAACGTGTTCTGATTAGTTGTATCATTGTCTGTGACATTGAAATCACAAAAATCCATTGCAAGTGTGCTGTCATGCAATGTGGATGTAATTGGGTTTTTTGGGGTTAGGTTGGGGTTAGGTTGTATCATCTGATTTGTACAGTACTATTTTAACGCAAGGACAGGAAACTTATTATATATTTCCCGTCCATTATTTGAATCGTTGTGAAGTGTAACGAATTATATTCGATTCGAGGAGATGTTAATGAATTACCCATTTCATATGTAATTACATGGAAATAAAAATCATTGCAAAAATAATTGATCTACAAACACCGAAACCCCCTAATCACTGGACTACTCGATACGACGGACCAGATTCGCAGGCTGAAGAGGCACTACCCGCTAGACCTAAACGCTAGATTCAATTAGTTATCTAAATTAAGTAATATTCACTTATTTATAATACTTACTTATAAATTATACTTATCTATAATAAGTATTAACTTATTGTAAATAAACAGCCATGTCACTGCGCCACGCCAGAAAAATTACTGAAAATTCTCAACGCGAGAATTGATTGTAATTTCAACAAATAAATAAAAAAAAAAAATAATTGATCTAATGACAACGGAATTTCCAATATTTTTTGTTTCGTCACGTCTTTTTCATAATATATCTTTTATAGGTACGTGATTTATTAATCGTTCGAATGGAAATAATTATTCGTATAATATTCAAACGATTCTAGCCATAAAATAAATTAAAACGATACCTGTCAATGATATGCAATCTGCGTATGACGTCAACCTCGATCTATGCTTATACAAGAAATTTTATCAATCAATGACTAGATATACAATAATCAAATATTATAAAATTTCCTGAAAACCTTTAGGTGTTAATATTAAGGTGTTAATATCTTTAATATTTGCAAGTTATTGTTTAGCGCTAATTAGTTAGAATGTAACAAGTGGTGTACCAGAATTGAGATAATTAAACCACACGAACAATCTTATTTAGATCTTTTTAATTTTTTAATTCTCTTTTGCTCTAATACTTCGTAAAATTAATCTTCATTAGCTACTACACTTCATAGAATAACAAGAGATAATTTTTCTTATATAACGTTTCATTCATAAAATCTATCATTAAAGTATATCTTCATAAAAATATCATTCCATACTAACGGTATATTTGGTGTCATACGAGATAACAGTTACCAGTGATGACATATGTAGCTTTATAAAGATATCTCGTTTTATTATATATTAAAAGAATGTACTCATTGCTGCTATATTTCAGATGAAAAAAAGGAGGCAACGATTTTACAGTAAAACGTTCGTTTACAACTGATTCATTTACATTTCATGATAATACTGTGCATTCTGAATATGCTATGATTTGGTTTAAAATAATAAATAGTCCATTCTTGCATACTATTGCTCCAGCTTTACTTGTATTTTCGATATTGGTATAAATAGAAAGACAATTAATGTCGTTCGAGTCTCTTTTCGGATCATTTATATTACGTTTAATCCATATAGTTATCATATGAGACATAGTATCGTAAAATTTGGAAGAATAAAACGTTCGTACAGGAAGTACATTTTATAAGAACTCCAACAAATCTGCGTGTGCACCTGAAATACAAACTGATAGTGATTGTTCATAAGTTTATATACATTATCTAATGTCAATCGAAGGTATCAATTCTTTTTCTCCATAAGAGTACTTTTTCATTTATATGTGTTCAAAAATACATGTGTTCAACCGTGAAGCATATGTCACCTACGACGAAAAAGAGTTTTCCTATACTTAATATTTCCTTTATATACCTATGAGAGTCTATTCTTCGCGTAGTATGAAATTATGAATAAATCTGGAATATTGTTCAATCTGAAAAGAAAAATAACTTATTGACATCATTCATTGATACGAGATTCAGAATGTTTGTTTTGTCTTGCAGAAAAAGAAGGCAGCCCTCCCTTTCTTTTAACGTGAAATAGAAAGCGAAAATTTGAAAACAGATTTTTTGGAAATTTACTTGCAAATATCGTTTTCAATATCGTGATTTTCTTCCCAATGGTACTGTACTTTCAAATTTTCCAGTATCCCTCTAAAACCAAAAAGTCGAACCTCGTTATTGTTAACGTAGGCATTACAAGGAAGAGAAGTATTAGAAAGCAGCTCCTTTTTATTATGGATTTCTTTATAATCACGTAAATAAGAAATTCCGGAAATTTTTTCCTCAAGAATTTAATTCTTGTGTTTTGATTGATAATTATTACACTGCATACTAACTTTTCGCATACTGTTCGCGTCTAACAATTTCCTAATAATAATTACTTCAAAATTACATATGTTCTTGCACGAATTCAAAAGTATGTATGATACAATTACAATTGATTCTAAAATAATAATTATTTAAAGATATTAAGATACTAATTAAACGTTTCACTATATTTCAAAATCTGGAACAACAAATTTTTATTTATAAAAAATGAAACTGTCTTTATATATCCTTTGTCATGATGCTATTTCTTACTACCATGTCGACATTTTTTAAAATTCATTTTGTTATCTCTACGCAATATGAAAATTCATATACTGCTTAATATTTTTTTACATATTATCCATCCACCGCATGATATCTGCTGAAAAATCAAAATATTAATGTTATATTATTACAATGCTTCTTAAATTTCAATTTTTGACAAATTTGAAATCCAATATATTTTGCACAATTATTATTTATCAAAAAATTCCAAGTTAGTAACTTTCTTTTCAAATGGCAAATAACATATACTTTGACTTACCTGTAAGTTTTTGTTCCTAATCATCATTTTCTCTTATATAGAACACATCATTATTGTTCTCATAATTACTACCAGTGTCATAGATATTGTAGTGGCTACAACTGAATTAATAGAAAATGATAAATAACTGTATATGACACTAACACATAATTGTGTATAACAATGACACATAACTTTTACTTACATATCTGTCGATAAGGGATTACTGTGATATCCTGTTGATGTTTCTTAAGGCACTTGATTAGGTGCGATACGGTATCATTCCTTATGGTATACTGTAGATAAGTATTTTAGAAAATAACAAGAATAAATCTAAATTATTCAGAGGTTCTAGTTTCGGCTTAGACATAAATACAGGACCATTTGCCAAGAAGAAAGGGTGCGTTTCTACAGCCTCGTTATAGTAACCATGAATACCAATCTCGGAATTACTGGTTACTAAACATAAATATCCTATAAAATTTAATATATTTCTTTAATTTTTAATACATACATGAGTTAGTAGTTCTAAATTATGAATCATCCTACCTGTGATATTACACTTTTCCTTATAATATCATCACTCAAGTGAACAACATTAAGATCATGTAAACCATGTCATCCTATCTTACTGTGAAGATACTTAGTTATGTTATCTGACATTATAAAAATATCATCAAATTCAAGTCCTTTTATTCACATCACATGGCCACGACGATCTGGTTCTTCGTTATATAATGTTCTAAAATTTGTCGTATATATGGGATGTACAAACCGTGATATCAAGGTATCAGTTCTTCCTTCCCAAGGGACAGTTTCATTAAAATTCTGATAGAATTAAAAATTAATTATTAATATTCTAACAATCATATATGTTAAATACATTATAGTCAACGATATATACCTGAGCGCATGTAGGGGTGATTCCTTGATAATTATAAATGTCATCAGCCCACATCATTGTGCCACTTCTTTGTACTC
>NW_022884238.1:0-40723 GCF_011952255.1 Bombus vosnesenskii | reverse complement strand
TATCATTTAAATTTCGCACAACACTGTATTCAAATTAGTATAACATTAGCGAATAATATTTAACTGAAAACAAATTTTCAGAAATTGTCGCCTTCCACTATGAGGAGGACGAGAAGGTCAAAGCTGCAAAATGCAAGGCTGCTGAAGAGACGCTGCTGTTCATTTTAGAACGTTTGGACCAGCAAGTGAAGGAAAATGACGGCTACTTCTACGATGGTACTCTCTCTTGGGCTGATTTAACATTCGTTGCTCTGCTCGATTATTTGAACTTTATGTACAAGTCTGATCTGATCGAGAATTACGAGAATCTGAAGCTGCTGGAGAAAAAGGTCCTCCTTCTGCCCAAGATCAAAACTGGATTGAGAGACGCCCAGTTAGCGAATTCTAAACTTCACGATTGCTTATGGTTTTATAAGCGTTTAAAGATTGCGGTCTTAGTGTGTTGAGAGAATGAAGAACGAATCGTGTTGATGGAAGTTTGTATGGAATATACTGATTGCTTTTAACATTCATTAGTTCCAGTTATTACCGATATTTTTGTCATTTAGTTAGGGTTTTCCCTTTAGATTACGTTGTGATAGAGAACTATTATTTGTGTATTCCTACAGAAACATACGAACTATATAAACTGTTGACACGATGTTATGCTTTTGTATTATAGAGATAATAATAAAACCATCAAACAATCATTAATTATGTTTTTATTATATTCATTAAGAATTGAAGATTACCTCCTTGGTGATCTTGATAATATCGTATTTTACAAATGTTGAACAAAAAAAAATGTATGATTATTTTATTCAATACATTATGAGGGTTGCTTTAAAAAAAATACGAGTTACATATTTCTTTGAAAAAAGCATGATTTTTATCGATACAATAATGTTCTTCTGTTATCGCTTTAAAGTTGAGTACTTCGTTGATTACACGAGAGAATTCGCCTACAGCAAACAAGATACGACCGTGTGTAAAGTAATTAATCTGTTTGCTCGTTGCTAGCTACACATAAGGCTTGCGTAAAAAAAGATATGCATTTCAGTTCAGGCGGAGAATTATGTAGGAAGTCATTTTGTCGATAAATAACTTAGTTAATAGAAGATCAAATTTTCATGTATATAAATGTAAGTAACGTTCAAGTATCAATCATTACATACAATTTTTGTATAATTCGATATCTTGGTCACTTACATCTTACAAATGATATATAGATAATATTTTAAGTTAACGCCATTTTTTCTTGTTTTCTCTGTACTTTTACTATTCTTCCAAAAATATCAAAGGATCGATGACTTCAAATTAAACTAGAATTGCTTCGGTATATTGTCAATCAATGGCTATTTGTATTCACATCTATATCACAGGAAAACCGATTGCAAAATTAATTACCCTTGCAACTCCGCAATCTGAAACTATGTGTGATCGACCTTGAAGATGACAAATCTCAATGTTTGAAATAGTACAAAAAGATGATAATTTAATTTCGCTTTATCAAACTGTACAAAATTTGTATACATATACAGAAAAAAACGGAGTTCAAACATTAATCAACATGAATTATCGGTTATTATTGCTGAGTAATTATTAGGATTAGAGTTTTGGAGTATCGATCGTATCGAGTTTTAACTATCGGTTTCCGCAATTTATTGTTTTTCTAAATTATGTCTAAATGGTATCAGTTTTTGAATATTTTATAGTTTACCCTCCAACATACTGACGTAAGCTATCGAACATAATTGTAAATTATGCAATATCATTTTTTTTATATTTCATAATCTAAATTTCAATCCATTTTTTGTATTTAACATCCCTTTCTTCTTCAAAAAATCTTAATTTTTTTTGGATAAAATCTTGTGTGAATTTACAAAAAATACGATTCTTCGTTTAATTTTTTTCCCTTATTGTCTTTACGTATTTGGACATATTAACAGATCGTGCAATTTAGTAATTAGGACCGTTGATCTCGCTGCAACATAGATGGATAGAAAAAATCCATTTAAAATGATACAACGTCGGGAAGACAATTATGAAAATTATAAATGGAACACAAGATAAAATTGTTTAAGATTAATTCTTCTTTTTTTTTTTTAATCGCGAGTGTTTGCAAACGAAGTTTCAATCTGTTTACAATGATAGCATTGAGAGGAGGATGTCTATGAAAGTTATAAATGCGATATTGAATAACATTTCTGCGAGTGGGTTTGTTTTTCGTTACAAATGTTTTTTAAACGAATCTGCAATCTGTTGGAAACTACGGAACAGTAACGGGACGACTGATAGGGAAATAAAAAAGATCGCGTTTTATTTGAACAGACAAATCTTTGAAATCTATTCGAAAGTCTTGGCATCGATCAAGGTATTTAATATACAAAGCGTAACAGATTAATAAGAATTTTAATTAATCCTTCTTCTATAGTATTTACCGTTCTTTTCCAGCTCGTACCATTTCAAATAGACTTTCGAATAGATTTCAAAGATTTGTCTGTTCAAATAAAACGCGATCTTTTTTATTTCTCTATCAGTCGTCCCGTTACTGTTCCGTAGTTTCCAACAGATTGCAGATTCGTTTAAAAAACATTTGTAACGAAAAACAAACCCACTCGCAGAAATGTTATTCAATATCGCATTTATAACTTTCATAGACATCCTCCTCTCAATGCTATCATTGTAAACAGATTGAAACTTCGTTTGCAAACACTCGCGATTAAAAAAAAAAAAGAAGAATTAATCTTAAACAATTTTATCTTGTGTTCCATTTATAATTTTCATAATTGTCTTCCCGACGTTGTATCATTTTAAATGGATTTTTTCTATCCATCTATGTTGCAGCGAGATCAACGGTCCTAATTACTAAATTGCACGATCTGTTAATATGTCCAACACGTGCTGACAATAAGGGAAAAAATTAAACGTAGGCTTAACCGTATTTTGTAAATTCACACAAGATTCTATCCGCTACCAAAGACTAAATAGCGAAAGGGGATGTTAAATACAAAAATGGATTGGAAATTTAGATTATGAAATATAAAAATGATATTGCATAATTTACAATTATTTTCGATAGCTTACGTCAGTATGTTGGAGTGTAAACTATAAAATATTCAAAAACTGATACCATTTAGACATAATTTAGAAAAACAATAAATTGCGGAAACCGATAGTTAAAACTCGATACGATCGATGCTCCAAAACTCTAATCCTAATAATTACTCAGCAATAATAACCGATAATTCATGTTGATTAATGTTTGAACTCCGTTTTTTTTCTGTATGTGTATACAAATTTTGTACAGTTTGATAAAGCGAAATTAAATTATCATCTTTTTGTACTATTTCAAACATTGAGATTTGTCATCTTCAAGGTCGATCACACATAGTTTCAGATTGCGGAGTTGCAAGGGTAATTAATTTTGCAATCGGTTTTCCTTTGATATAGATGTGAATACAAATAGCCATTGATTGACAATATACCGACGCAATTCTAGTTTAATTTGAAGTCATCGATCCTTTGATATTTTTGGAAGAATAGTAAAAGTACAGAGAAAACAAGAAAAAATGGCGTTAACTTAAAATATTATCTATATATCATTTGTAAGATGTAAATGACCAAGATATCGAATTATACA
The DNA here is from genome assembly GCF_011952255.1 of Bombus vosnesenskii. Taxonomy (NCBI): domain Eukaryota; kingdom Metazoa; phylum Arthropoda; class Insecta; order Hymenoptera; family Apidae; genus Bombus; species Bombus vosnesenskii. The sequence continues at coordinate 37,101 of NW_022884238.1, read as the reverse complement.
AAAATTGTATGTAATGATTGATACTTGAACGTTACTTACATTTATGTACATGAAAATTTGATCTTCTATTAACTAAGTTATTTATCGACAAAATGACTTCCTACATAATTCTCCGCCTGAACTGAAATGCATATCTTTTTTTACGCAAGCCTTATGTGTAGCTAGCAACGAGCAAACAGATTAATTACTTTACACACGGTCGTATCTTGTTTGCTGTAGGCGAGTTCTCTCGTATAATCAACGAAGTACTCAACTTTAAAGCGATAACAGAAGAACATTATTGTATCGATAAAAATCATGCTTTTTCCAAAGAAATATGTAACTCGTATTTTTTTTAAAGCAACCCTCATAACGTATTGAATAAAATAATCATACATTTTTTTTTGTTCAACATTTGTAAAATACGATATTATCAAGATCACCAAGGAGGTAATCTTAAATTCTTAATGAATATAATAAAAAACATAATTAATGATTGTTTGATGGTTTTATTATTATCTCTATAATACAAAAGCACAACATCGTGTCAACAGTTTATATAGTTCGTATGTTTCTGTAGGAATACACAAATAATAGTTCTCTATCACAACGTAATCTAAAGGGAAAACCCTAACTAAATGACAAAAATATCGGTAATAACTGGAACTAATGAATGTTAAAAGCAATCAGTATATTCCATACAAACTTCCATCAACACGATTCGTTCTTCATTTTCTCAACACACTAAGACCGCAATCTTTAAACGCTTATAAAACCATAAGCAATCGTGAAGTTTAGAATTCGCTAACTGGGCGTCTCTCAATCCAGTTTTTGATCTTGGGCAGAAGGAGGACCTTTTTCTCCAGCAGCTTCAGATTCTCGTCATTCTCGATCAGATCAGACTTGTACATAAAGTTCAAATAATCGAGCAGAGCAACGAATGTTAAATCAGCCCAAGAGAGAGTACCATCGTAGAAGTGGCCGTCATTTTCCTTCACTTGCTGGTCCAAACGTTCTAAAATGAACAGCAGCGTCTCTTCAGCAGCCTTGCGTTTTGCAGCTTTGACCTTCTCGCCCTCCTCATAGTGGAAGGCGGCAATTTCTGAAAATTTGTTTTCAGTTAAATACTATTCGCTAATGTTATACTAATTTGAATACAGTGTTGTGCGAAATTTAAATGATACTGAAGATAGAATTACAATCCTTTTTAATCCTTTGTCTTGTATTGTTGACATACGTGTATCGTTCGATTAAATCAAATATTAAATCGGATTTCAACTAATAAATACCTGAACAGATATGTACTATCTGTTATCAAGATTCTCATAAGATTTATGCAAAACAGCACTGGATACTCACTATGACGAATATCATGAATAGTATCAACAGTGGCATCAATATGAAGATTTGCCCAGTCAGTCTTTCCAGCCAAGTCATATTGTTTGGCTAAGTAACGGCAAATAGCTGTAGACTGAGCAACCTTCCTTCTATCAGCTACGAGCATAGGAAGCTGGCCATAAGGAGTCACTAAAAACATACAACTAATAGAATCAAAGATTCTATCGAACAAACAGATTATGATGCGTCTTAAATATCTAGCTTCCTGTTATCTGTTTTGGAAAGATATAATTTAATTTATTGATAATTTATCAGCAAACAAAGGGCATTGTCTCCTTAACAATACCTATTGTTCTCCCACATATCTTATAGAGCAATGGAGAGTAAACAATAATCTCTGTTATACCCTGCATAATTGTGTTCTACTTTATTTAGCTACTTTAGTTAAATTAGGAAAGATGAGATTTAAGAAACAGAATTTCTTTAAATTTTAAGCTTACAGGGCTTTATTTCTGGCCAGACGTCCTTTTTGATACGTTCATCTTCAAATGGAATACTAGCATAGCTGAAGAAGAACGGATTGGTTCTGCCAATGCCGTAACTGGGAAGTAAGTCAATTTATAGAGCGGCATCTTCCTGGAAGTATAATATATACAAAGTAAAAACAAAGAATCATTGATGACAAGAATTATATTATTACAAATTATGAATTATAAGACAATTTAAGTAAAAAGCATCAACTACTAACTACTCGCATAGCTATTTGTATCTTTATATTTTAATATAGCTTAGATATAAAAAGAATATTATTTTTGGATGTAATAATGTATAAACTTGCGCCAAATATTATAACAAAATATTGCACTTTCTATTTAAGTAGGATAGACATATTACCGGCATTTATTTTTTTTCTATAACAATGAAATTGTTTATAAAAAAGTTTATAAGAAAACTATCAATTAATGCAAACAACGCATTTCAAAATATTAATTACATTCGCACGATTCGTTATCTCTAGTATTAATTTAACCATATGGTTCTATACACCCAAGACTCTCTAACAGTAATTTAGTACCATTACTAGTCGTATGTACAATGTATGTTTGTATACAACTTTCGTAACTATAAAACATTCAGCATGATTATATATTCTTCCAAACTTAAGAAACATTTTCTAATTGCATACTTAAATTTATCGATCAATTATGAACATATGATAACATTTATTTCTTTCAACTACTAATTTTCTAATCCTCTGCTGTTCCGTTAATTGAACGACGCGCCGACTTTTCGTACAAGTATCTTGTATCTTATCTGTATTATTTAGTTATCAATAAAGAAGAAACATTTTCTAATTTTATACTTAAATTTATCGATCAATTATGAACATGTAATAACATTTATTTCTTTCAACTACTAATTTTTAAATCATCTGCTGTTCGGTTAATTGAAGGATGTCGGCTTTCTGTAGAAGTATTTCATATTTATTATTTAATTATGAATAAGGAAAAACATACAAAATATAGTTTTTAAACGGTTTATTATTTATAAAGAGAAACTTTGATTCAGGATATATATACTATATATATACTATTTACTTACAATTTTTTTTTTTAAGACTTCAAAGTCGAAACAAGCACAGGAAATTTCCAAGCCGGTTAACAGAAACTTGAATGAGACAAAAATAACCTTTAGATCAATATATGTTCTTCTTCCCCCCTGTTGCTTCCACGTAACTCTTATCCCATTGGTGGAGCTGTGCTGATATGTGAAATTATGACTACATAAAAACATCCGGAAAGACTCATTGAATGATTTTATAGTTTAAGGTTAATAAATTTCCATAAATTAAAGTTGAAAATTTATGAGAACATATTTTCTGTAACAAAACTTAGTAAAAACAAACTAGTAAGGTTTATAGATTCTTTAATGATTATGTATGTATTCATAAACTAGTTCGATAAACATAAAACGTCGAACAACACACAACATTGAAGCGCGAAATTTCAAATTGAAGGAAAGATAAATAACAAATATTGCGAACAAATGATATTAAATTTACAATAATCTCATGTAAGAAAAAATAAAAGGGATAAAAGTAGTACAGAAGATAGAAAAATCTATAAAACTGGTGGCTGGGAAAGAGAAAATATGTAAATTTATGTTATTAGGGTTTAGTACTTCTGTCGATCAATGTGTTACGACCGTTCGCGGAGAGACGCAGTCGCAGTAGCGAGAGGCGTAAATTCTCGCTACGATTCGGTGAATCGACGCCGCGAAGTAGTCGTTCCCCTGTTTCGGTTAAGATAAGAGGTGGTTAAATGAATATGACACAGTATAGTAAGTTATATTTCACCGTTTATTCCAACAACTTATAACGAAGGCAGTTACGCTGGTGCGTATGTACGAGATTCTTTTTTATTTATTTGTTGAAATTACAATCAATTCTCGCGTTGAGAATATGTACGAGATGAATGAGTGACTGATCTGTGGGTGTGTCCTACCCGGTGGAAGGATATTGACCGTTCGAAGGATGTGAAATCAGAACTGTCTTGGGAGACGATGCTGTCTCGGAGGAAAGCTAAGGATGGGTGTGTCTAGCGCACGGGACCATCGGATTTGTTGGTGACGATTTTAGTTAGGAGAGTGAAGGAAGTGGCTTCGTTGTTAATTGGTTAACGAAGGGTCTTAACCGCCCTCGAGAGAAAGTGGTTAGTGGGAGGAAAGTTGCAGCATACGTGAGAAAAACTAACTTTCCCTTGTCCAGTTGGGGTAGACAATAGTCTTTAGAAATTCTTCGGAAACAGACGTTTGTTTGGTTTGAAGGACCTTTTCTAGGAAATCTATGAGATTTATGGAAGGTACTTGAAACTATGGAGGATACGCTGCGAGTATCCGGTGACATCTGGTTGCCATATTGCTCGCGGTGCGACGTAACAAAATGGAATAGAAAGATTATACCACAGACGAAATTATACTTTATACTTTATTATACTTTATACTTTATTATTACATTACATCAATTGACATCTTTGGAATTACAACGATTCGATACACATTTTAACGTTTTAAACGTTTTAACGTTTTAAACGTTTTAACGTTTAACATTCTAACATTCAGTTAGAACTTTGTATTGATTAGAGATATTGTAACGACCAGAAATATCGATACATATATCAATACTTTTACCTCGAAATTCGTAGATTCGTACTCTTCATTGTCCATACAAATTGTGTCATATATGTCCAAACCAAATTTAATTTCCAATTTAAAACCAAAATTCTTTTTCGAAAATAGCACTTCCAATTCTTCTTATTCTCACTATTTAATTGCTAGCCGTATCAAGTAACAACGAAAAAAATAATAATATCTAAACGTTAAGCAGGTCCATATTTTGGGGGATACAATTAAAAAAGTAAATCGTCGTACAATTAAAAAAGTAAAGTAAAAAGTTAAGACCCTTCGTTTAACCAATTAACAACGAAGCCTATTTCCCTCACTCTCTTAACTAACATCGGCCCCATCAAATCCGATGGTCCCGTGCGCTAGACACACCCATCCTTAGCTTTCCTCCGACACAGCATCGTCTCCCAAGACAGTACTGATTTTACACCCTTCGAACGGTCAACATCCTTCCACCGGGTATACACACCCGCAGATCAGTCACTCGCTCATCTCGTACATACGCATCAGCGTAACTGTTTTCGTTATAAGTTGTTGGAATAAACGGTGAAATATAACTTACTACTGTGTCATATTCATTTAACCACCTGTGTTATCTTAATAGAAACAGGGGAACGACTACTTCGCGGCGTCGATTCACCGAATCGTAGTGAGAATTTACGCCTCTCGCTGACGCGTTTTCCTCGCGACCGCGTCCCTCCGCGAACGGTCGTAACATACTCCTTATCGAGCATTTTTGAAAATATAATTGAGAAAGTGGAATCTGGATAGAAAATTGTTTTACCTACGAAGCATTATAAAAAGTAAGTTTAATAAAACTATACCTTGGATATTTCATATATTTTTTCATATTATACGCATTCGTTAAAATTTTACACTCCCAAATATCCTGCTATACTTGCACAAAAAAGCGCAGTCTAGTAATATCCCCCTCACTGCTCCTCGCATTTTCTTTCTAATCATCTCTCGTTCGCTTTTCCTGATATTATTCTCAGCGTAAGTTCAGAGTGGCGGTTTTTAAACTCAGGAACGCGCGGCTGTTCGTTAAATGAAATATCAAACGTAAGAATTGCCGCAGTCTTAACGCGAGATAATTAATTTCGTAGCAAAGAGCGCACGTCGTTGAATATTAATTCATATCTCATATAAGTTGCGAATAAAAAAAGCAGATAAAAGAGGACAAAAATCCGATAATTACCGCGAATCTTTACGCAATTTCAAGAAATACAAAAGGAATTTGTTTGTAAGCATGCTACTAAGTATTATTAGAAGTACTGTACTTTCGATATTTTACATATTCTTGCATATTTTCTACATTTTTCTGTATTTTTGTATCCTTAAACTTTCCGTAAACGCGTAAACGTCCGCGCTCTGACAATGACAAGGAAGATTCTACTGATAAAAATAAAGCATCGAATTTCACCGAACTCTCAGAAATGTAATTCTCAGATCACATAAATTAAAAAGAAAGAACAAAAGAAAATACAAATATATATATATATACATACGTAGCCACAAATCAATTTGGATCACGACAGATAAAATAGGTAGCAATAATGTCTCCACGAACATTATCATAATTTATTGGAATTTACATAAAAGCCAAAGAATGCTATTGTTTCAATGACACGAGCAAGTCTGATAAATTCTTATCTCTGGTCCATTCGCGGCCAATTTTTTAATACCCTCGTAACTTGTAACGACAAATAAAAATATTGGTACAGGCCAATTTTTTTTGGATAAAATCTTGTGTGAATTTACAAAAAATACGATTCTTCGTTTAATTTTTTTCCCTTATTGTCTTTACATATTTGGAGTTTAAACGCGTTATAAGTACGTTTTTTTTAACATGATTACGTAGAATTCTTATTCTGAATAAATTATTTGTTTCCGCTTCATAACTGTTTCTAAATTACAGTGCATTTAATCTTGAAATGCACAGTAACATTTTATACTTTTTACGTTCTAAGGAATTTTCAGGATCGGTTAAAAATTAAATTACAGTAATGGTAATACTCAATATTAATGTCAGACGTGGATACTTCACTGTTTTGTATAATAATTTGTTATCTTGGCATCGATCAAGGTATTTAATATACAAAGCGTACAGATTAATAAGAATTTTAATTAATCCTTCTTCTATAGTATTTACCGTTCTTTTCCAGCTCGTACCATTTCAAATAGACTTTCGAATAGATTTCAAAGATTTGTCTGTTCAAATAAAACGCGATCTTTTTTATTTCCCTATCAGTCGTCCCGTTACTGTTCCGTAGTTTCCAACAGATTGCAGATTCGTTTAAAAAACATTTGTAACGAAAAACAAACCCACTCGCAGAAATGTTATTCAATATCGCATTTATAACTTTCATGGACATCCTCCTCTCATTGCTATCATTGTAAACAGATTGAAACTTCGTTTGCAAACACTCGCGATTAAAAAAAAAAGAAGAATTAATCTTAAACAATTTTATCTTGTGTTCCATTTATAATTTTCATAATTGTCTTCCCGACGTTGTATCATTTTAAATGGATTTTTTCTATCCATCTATGTTGCAGCGAGATCAACGGTCCTAATTACTAAATTGCACGATGTGTTCATACAAATTCACTTTTTATGAACGCGATGAAACGAAATGAAACCTAAGTAGAGATTTGTTTTCTCATCAAGTATAACGAGTTTTATACTTTGGATAGATTGCCTCGTTGTGAGAAGGTCTTAATCGTTTATAATTGCGATTAAGTAATTGCAATAAGTCATATTTTAAGAAACGCTCTCACATGCTGTCACACACTCTAATTAGAAAAGGATCATGAAACATTCGGTTTATGATATTATTTGTTTGTAAATCTTCCTGCTTCCGGAAACTTTTTTAAATATGAAAATATTTATATACAAAATTAAATATTTTTTTTCAATATCAACACTTCTTGCGTTTATGTTGTCCTAGTCAGAATTATATTATTTCGTGTATCCTGTTGCTTTTTATATGATAGTCCTCCCGTTGGCCGCGGATTCGTTATCAAGCCTGAGGCCCTCGTCACTAGTGCCACTATCGACAATAAAGGTACCCCACCCGCGACCGGACGATGGAGAACTCCAACACGGAATCGCAATCTCCCGCGAGCCCTGCCCGGGAGGGCGTCTTGAGCTCGGACTCGGAATGTGACTCGAGCTCGGCCTGCTCATGAGGGACCACCCCCTGAAAAACAGCGCACTGTATTCTGCCCTAAACCGTGCCCTAGAGGGTCCGGCAGCGTATTGGCTTACGCAGATAATGAACGGCGACGAGCTCACCTGGCCAGATTTTAAGGAACAATTCGCCGCGCACTTCGGTGGCCAAGAAGTAGCAGCCGCGTCGCTAATCAAGGTAGCCGAGGAACTACCGCGGGACGGCGAAACACCAGGAGCGTACGGAAATCGTATCATCACCCTCCTGGGGGCGAAGTGGCGAAATTCAACCAGGGAAGAGGTACTCGCCGCCACCGCCCTCCATCTGCTGGGCTCGCGCGATGAACGTTTTAAACGATTAGCGCTCATGAGTGACATCACGTCGGTGAAACAATTCCAAAGAGAAATGAAGCCCTTCCTATACACGGAGTGGCCAACGCCCCCGCCGTGGAAGTCATTAGCGAGCTCCGGAAACAAACGAGGCAGGTCACCCGCCCCCTGGACCAGGTGTGGCCACTGCGGTATTTACGGACATCCGACATTCGAATGCCGCAAGAGGGCGAAGTGGAAACCGAAGAAGGACCCCCGACGCCCGGAGGAAAGCCGACCGGCTGCACCACCAAAAGCGTTGTGCTTTCACTGCCACATGCCGGGACACATCGCGTCTCGCTGTCCATCGCGGCGAGAAGAAAAACATTGCCCCGAGGACGAGCGCCGGGTCGATGCCTGCGTGGTGGAAGCCCCGACGGGTAGACTAAGCCAGCAGGCCACACACGAGGACGTGTAAGTGGCAGGATGGCCGAGTCGGAGACGAAAGGACGCCGGGGCCCCTCTGGAACTTCAGGACAACACCCTAACCTTGCAACCTAGAGCCTAATATAGCCATAACGAAACAATCGCAAGTATCCAAACCGATGGCAATCGTAGCAATTTGAAGCAAGGTGAGTAACTGATGAGATGACTTTGCATTTGTCTCACCACAGAGACAGACGTTCAAGAATTCATTGTGAAAAGACGAGTACAAACAAGATACGTATGTCTTTCCGTTAAGCGAATGTTACAGTTTGTTTGCAAAAGTCAGTTTTTAGATTATAGAATCGTAGATAGAATTTAGAGGATAGAAACTTTCAGTAGTCACTTTTAGTTTAGTAAAGTCTTATCGACAATAAGCAGACTACGTTATGATACAACGATTCCAACTGAAGATTTCTATCGACATCACGAATTCGATGGCTTCAAAATTTTCTTCTCTGCAATCTCAGACGCTCAACTCGAAAGAATCTTTTAGATGCCCCGACAAACACTCGACTCAGGTTATCTATTATCGTAATCTTCCTACGGGATTTTTTTTAACTGCGTTGCGTTAACGAATAACGGGATAACATCACGTTTCTCTCAGCGCCTTTCAACGTTCTACAACTTTTATTCTTTGTAAGTTCCTGTCTCTATATGATAAACGCTGGTTATCCGCGGAAGGAGCGAGGACAACGAAGTGTTACTCGATGATCAAAGACAGGAAGATCCTGGTACGCGATAACGTTACTAATTTCCAATTACGATATGTGTGATTACGTAACATCTGCTGTCTGCATAATGCGTTAACGATCCGCGCGTTGATCGCATAAATATAAATCGAAGGGAATGGAATCTCTCGAAACTCATGCAACTATCCGCAGGTGTTTAAAATCGTGTTTTTACACCGCCAACGTAACGTCACGCCAGTCGAATCGAAAAATTATTACTAGACAGAGAAGGTGAACAAAAAACGAGGTAAATAGGCTACCGATTGAATAATATCATAACGATCGTATCTCTGGTTTTTGCTCGTCTTTTATATTTGTTTCAAATGTATAAAATATAATCGTATCGATATCGTCCACGATTAAAGCCATCCATCCGCCATCGACGAGGAACGAACGATTATATTTTATCATTTATGCGAATCCTTCTCTTCTCTTCTTTCTCTATTTACGCCCCTCGCCTTGCTTCGTACCGCCGATGATTCACAATTCGATGCATCTGAACAGCTGGAACGTCGCAGATTTTTCCGTACGATAACAAACGTGTTTTTGATGGCCTGCTTTAAACCGTGACGATCGCCATGACGTGCATCAATTGTCGAATGATGTAGTGCGACGATACTCCTACGCAACTTTTTTTTACGCTGTTTTTTCCTCTATTTTTTCTTTCTGTGTGTTATCACATGATCATGAGATACCTGTATAGAAGATGCAAAGAGTCTGTGAATAATTTACAGATATTTAAGATTATCATAATGATTAAGCAAAAGCTAAGACGCAAAATATTGCTCAAGATGTAATTATGTAATATTTACTCAATTTCTAGAAGACTGTTTATATCTTGTTGTTATTCTTGATATGGAGATAAATATAGTATACTTTATTAAGACCTAGATAAAAGACTTTTTTCTCGTTTCTCTTCTCTTACTTACTCACTAAGAGTTATATAACGTTTATTCGATAATTCTGCTTCTCCTGACCTTTCCACAAATGGTTGTTTATATCTCGACATTCTTGGTACTTTTAATCAAATTTTAATAACAGATCTTCACTCGTCAGAAGTAAATAAAAAAGCTCTAAGTAGAAGCAAGGATTTACTTACCTTTCCTTTCTCGAATCTCAGTTAGCAATGTTGTTCCTCTTGAAAGATTTTCCACGTTTCCAAGACAATTTCCACGCTGGTAACATTGTATATATTTCAAGTATCGTGAACCACAGGAACTTGTTGAGGCAATATTGAAGAAAGCAAAGAGAATGAAGATTAAATTCTGACAATAAATAAAAATCCAAATTCTTCCTAAAAAGCTAGTGATCTTTAGTTAAGAGTTCGATTTTTCACATTTTTCAAGGTAAATTAAAAAATTGTTTAATAGAGGAGGTACAAAATAAATGTATACAAATCTTTTTTCAGACGACATGGGCGGACTTCGTGTTTGCAGCGGACCTTGAAAATTTCGAGTATATGTTTGGGGCATCAGCTTTGGATAAATATCCAGCTCTTCGAGCATTGAAGAGAAGGATTCATAGAATACCGGCTATTTCTGATTGGCTGATTAGGCGCCCATACACAAACAGCTAAAAAGCTAAGAACGTGTGGAAAAAAGATGACCAGTACACCACTACATATATGTAGTATCGTGGACGAAAGGCCTAAGAAATATCGGGCGAACTATGAACAATGTCGCGAGAGCCGAGGCGCCGTCGGGCCCATCAATGTGCCATTGGTCTTTTCAAGTGCATAGTTTCGTGGAAAAGACCTACGTGACCCTGGCTACGAGCGTCTGCAGAACACGTGTGCGGTGGGCCTAGGAAAAAGGCAATAGAATGCGACAACGGCCAGAGTGTGAGTCGAGAAGCAGAGGGTGAGTCGAGGAGCCGAGTGCGAGTTGAGCGGAGACAGAGTTTGCGAGTGGCGTTGCCGAGAGAGTGTTGATTGCGTTTTGGTAAAAGTCGAGTCGCTATCTAGTTATTTAGTTGCGCTGTTTTCTGTACGTTTGGCGTGAATAGTTCAGGTTGAACAACAATCGTCTTTTTCTGTCTGATTAACATCTCTATTGTCCACTCCTTGTAAATACATTATATCACGATATTACATATTTTGGGGGGCTCGTCCGGGATTGGACAAGACAGAAAACGAAACGGTTTAACAGAGCTATTCGAGCTAGTTGTGAATTTACCGGTACGCGGTGCGGTAAAAGACGATATCGTTGACTGTTTAAGTTTGTGTAGTGTGAAAAATGGCAAACGTTGGGGACGAACGATTGTCGGGTGAAGAGGGTTCGACGCTGGAGGAGCTGAGGAGTAAGCTCGCGCGAATGAACCTCCCTATATCGGGTGCGAGGTCAGTGCTGATTGCAAGGCGGAATCGGGCGTGTAGGGCTGGACAATCGTATCCTAAGGGATCGACGGGCGGTGAAGAGCTAACCGGTCAACGAGATTTAGGAAACGTACAGAGAGCTGAGCGTGATTGTAACGAAGATGAAGATGTTGAGAAAATGAATACGAAGGAGTTGAAGGAGCGCCTCGCTAGTTTGGGTTTAAAAACGACGGGAGGAAAAGTAGAATTACGCGCACGGCTACAAGCGGCCATGGATGGTAACGACATATCGTCGGAAGAAGAAAGCGACGACGAAAGTGAGGATGAAGATGACAAGAAAAACGCAAGAGGATACAAGAGAGATACGCGAAGGGTGTATCAGGACCGTGATGAATATTGTCGAAGGGCATGTGTTGGTTCGACACTGAGTTTTAGAGACGTCGAAGATGCATTAGAGTCGTTTAGTGGCGACGAAGGTGAAAATGTCGAACGATGGTTCGAGTCGTTCGAGGAAGTCGCAGATACGTGCATGTGGTCGGATGGGCAGAAGGCAGTCTACGCCAGGAAGCTGCTGAAGAGATCAGCGAACATATTTGCGAGCTTCGAGTGTCATGCCAGGACTTGGCATGAGTTGAAGAGGGGGCTAGTGAAAGAATTTTCGAGGAAAGTCAACAGTAGGCAAGTACATCAGAAACTTGAAGAAACAAAAAAGGAGAGTGATGAAGCATGTTTGGCTTACATGTACCGTATGCTCGAAATAGCCAGCCATGTGGACATGGAGGAGGAAGCAAAGGTGGAATACATAGTGGATGGAATAATAGACGACGAGAACAATAAGGCTATATTGTACGGCGCTACGTCAATCAAAGAGTTGAGGAAGAGGTTAGTGATGTACGAAGAGCAGAAGAGTCGCAGAGCAAAGTCGATTGTGAAGCCGGCTAAAACCCAGAAGAACGGGAAGCCCAGGCAATCTGTAGATGCAATGAAGAAAAGAAGATGCTTCATTTGCGGTAGTGAGGATCATCTAAGTGTTAAGTGTCCGGAGAGGGGAGAAGGTGTTAGGCGTTCCGAGTGCAGCGGATTTGGACATATTGCAGCGAGGTGTACGGCACGACCGAAAGAGACTTGCGTAGTGTCAAGATCCGAAAAGGGGAAGTATGTGAAGGAAGTAATCGCAGGAATTAAGCTTCTATTCTCTGAAATTACTCTCAAATCTCAGAGTCAACCCTTCAAATTCTCCACACTGGATCTTCGATTCTTAATATTTGTAATATCGTAGAATAGCTTTGATTGGAGATCGGCTGAAATTAGAAAACACCGTGTACGTTGTCTTTCGTGGTTTGTTTACATCCAAGAGCGCCTAGTAACAGTGACGCGAAAAAAGATAAGCAGCGTCAAAACAGAAGTACGGTTCCACATTTCAAGGAGTGGCAATCGAGAGGCCAGAGGATGTGAGCCGAAAAGTGCGTGTGTGTGTGTGTGAGAGAGGACGAGAGCAAGAGCGAGCACGACCGAGCAGGAGTGTATTGGCGAAGATCAGAGCTAATTGAGTCGTCGAAGAGGAGAGTCGTTAGAGGTTTCGAGTCGTTGAAGAATAGTCGTGAGAATTGATAGAGTTGTTAGAGAGAGAGTGTGTGTGTGTTAGATTCGTTGTGACGAGAGTGATCAAATAACTGTAAAGTTATTTGATATAGATACGAGTATTGCATTTAGTTTCCGTTAAATAAATATCGTTCTCTGTTCAATTTATATTTGTATATTCAATTTAATATTAATAAATTGGAAGTAATCGGAAAAAAATTTCTATCCTTATTTTCCGATATTACATATTTGAAGCATAAATTAAAAATCGACACATTGACTACTTCAAAGAAATTAGCCCGAACGAGACATAACTCGTTCATCGTGGTTTTCGCGCGAAGTAAATATGCGGTTTCTCAATCGTTGTGAGATTCCAACGACGTTAATTCTGTCGAAACGGCGACGCGCGACGACGATCGCACATTCTGTTGCTAGCGAGTGCTTGCAAATCGCGACGATATCGAGCGTAAAGACTAAGCGCAAAAATGGAGGACACTCGGCGGGGAATTGGAAATGCTCGATGACGAAAGGTATTTCAAGGTGTAATTACATCCACATCCAATCGGATCGCACCTTCGTTCGGTTGCTAGGTCAACAACCTTCGATGTTATTCAAATAATGCAACGGCTGGAGCAGCCGGTAGCGAGTCGTAAAAGTTTCAATAAAACACGTTCCTGCTAGTGAACGTATGTTACGACTTACACCGAGTTTTATTTCGCTACGCCGTTTACTAGTTCGAAACGATCGATTGCATAATAGTAGCTGTTTCTTTCATCGCGGAAACACGATCGTAAACGGTGACAACGATCCAGCTTATTCCTGATCGTGTTAATTTCCACGCAAACTTTGTAAACATTATACGTCGCGACGCTCTCGTTAACGCGTCATTCCCTCCAACTCGAAAGTCTTGCAACTTTGGTGATCCGTTTTCTGTGTAAAATTGGTTACGAGCATCAGGGGACTTATCGTCGTAATCGGTAAATTGTTTATTAAGGATCTACAGCTTTTAAGGATTTCTCTCTAGAGATTTAGAGATTAGAAGTTTCATTAACGCGTTATCGTGTCTCTAACTCGATCTTTTTTCGTGTAAATTGGTCACGAGACTTACGAGCTTCGTTGTAAATAGAAGATTAGTAATATTTCGTAGTTTCGTGATAGTATATAGACATTTTAGTGCTTAAACGCGCAATTTTTAGTTCGCTTTTCGCTCGCATCGGCGCTATGAAACGGATCAATATCTCAACACTTTCCTTTAGTTCTACGAATCATCTTTCGACCGGCTTTTCTTGGCCTACCGTTTCCTAACGCTGTCCTAATACTATCGTCTTGCTGAGATCCTTTTTCCGATTGTATCTTCTGCTTATTTTATTATAAATCCGAACTTTCATTCACGTCGTATGTTTTACAGCGTAAAATCCGCTAGAGCGTTCCAATAAATGTAACCAGTAGGTGCTCTAATACTCAAACGCACCTGTGCGTATCTCTGCATATTTGCTGAAAAAAAGATGAATCTTACGTTACATTTTCAATATGCGTATTAAGCCGAAAATTTCTCTGATGCTAATCCTTCGTAACAAAAGGATGGCATCACTATATGCATGAAAATAGCATTTGGCAATCGTTAGAAACACAATACATGGATATATATGTAGTTGCCAAATTAACCTTCGCGGTGTTCAAAGTGAACGGCTAGAAACGATTGCTTTTTTCTATACGCGCATGGTTCGATTTCACCATAATTCGTTATTAAGACGTTTCGAGAGAGTCAAAGGATGTGGTGTCGCAACGTGTTGCGCTCGCACAATGCTCTTTGGATAAAATTCCCGGAGCGCGTATTATCGCGTACGCCGCGCGAACGCGTTGAACCTTCGCGCAAACAATGAGAGCGTGAACGCGAAAAAATAGCGTTGAGCACGTAACATCCGGCCTGATATCGTTGATTGGCCGCGAATCGTCAATGTGCACGGGACAGTTTTACGTAAAGACATTCGATCCGTACAATTGTGTTAAGACGTCGACCATAGAACGTACTACGTTGATGCAATTAAAATTTCAATGAAACAGGAGAACGCGCTAATAACTAGTCACCCCGTTGTTGACCATAACGTACAAATACTTTTGTTTAAGAGCTGCTCGTTAGTGTTTACCGCGTGCAGCGATTAAGTGACGAACAAATTACGTTCAAAGGGTATAGAGCCCGTTCTCGATTAAAATTCTCCTAACTTTCTAATGGTATTAGAAATTATAACTTGAACGTATGTACGCGACTGGCAATAAATATCAGGACAGCCGCGGATATTTAGTATAAATCGAATATGTGTTCCATTGTCCTTAATTTCTTTTATTATCGATTATTATTATTATAATTTTTATATTAATATTAATATTATTTAATATTTTAATATTAATATTATTTAATTTATTCTATTATTGATTCGTTCCATTCCGTTTACGTCATAATACGTAGCCTGCGGATTTTTACGCATATTTTTCAGAATATAAAGGAAGCGAAAGAAAAAACTAGAAGCTGGATAAAAAATTGTTTTACCTCGATTAAACGTTACAAAGCGTGCTTCTTTCCGATGTTTTATATATTTCCACGTGTCACACATGTACTTTGCAATTTTGCCCTTTCAGATTTCACAGAAATGCATAAAACTTCCGTGAACTAATTTTTTGGCACGTGCACGTGCTTCAAAATAAATTCGATGATATTAAATACCAGATTATAGGAACCAGAAATGAAGAGTTCTACAACGATGGAATGGGTAAATGATTGTCGATCAGACGAAAGACAATAGCAAACAACGATATAGCGATGATTAATTAATGGAAGATTTTTTCCTTTCAGCAAACAAAAATAGAACTTAACGAACTCAGTAATTGATAAATGATTACTTATAAGATAAGTGCATTTTCCAACTGTGTATCATAGTTAACGTTTAGTTTAGCCTAGGTAGGATCTTAGCTTTGGAGTAAATAAGTATAATAGTAGCAAAAAATCGATAGAATTGTTAAAAGGCTGTGACTAATCCTGGTCGACTGGTCAGTTATCATCTGAATCTATTGTTATTTTGCTAGTATACTTTTCGAATCATTTTCAGCTATTCTATGGGCAAGCATTCGTTTCTTTCGCGCATGCCACGTATCATTCGCTCATTAACTCGTTTTTGAAAGCTTTTACCGGCGAATGAAAAACGTAACGTACACTTGCATAATGCGTTCGAAGTGTTCGCTCGTTCAATATTCATGTAAAGGTTAGGCGATACGCGTGATAAGTCGCGATGCTACGAGATGTGATTAGATGCGAATGTTAATATCTTGTAAATACCTTTCCTCGACTATGATAATCATCGAACACTAAGAATTTCGCAAATCGATGGAATTAATCGGTGATCTTGTGGGAAGAAATTTTGATATCACGATAATGTTAACGATAGTATGTTAATTACGACTAGTACCGTTACTGTTACATTGTTTCATAATTAGTATTAGTTTAATATAGTCAACGACTCCTCCGCAAGCATCCGTGCAAGTGTTATTTATTATTATGCTCACCTTCTATTGAAAAGTTCTTGCCTTGCTCAGCAAGTCTTTTTGATTTTTTTCCTGTAGAACTTCCGCGTGTTACCGATTTTTATGCTATGTACGTGTTTGTAGGAGAACTTTCTCCGAGCCGCGAAGTTTTCTTTCGACGATTCAACGATCGAAAATCAAAGAGAACCAATGTTCTCTCTTTCGATAAAGTATGTGATGATAGCCATTGCCAAAGTTATTGATATATTTATCTGGTTGAAGACAATCTAGCAAATTATACAGCAAGCCTAATGAAATAATAATAATCTTTATCATTAAATTGCACCATTATTTCATAATTTCATTGAAGGATAATAGAATTTCACGAAGCCTTCAAATTGGATTTCATATTATAATAATGTAAACATCGTTTGACGGTATTATCTGGTTGTGAATAGGGTTGATTTGATTCAGACAGCGCCAGTCATCATGACATCGACTTCCTATCCCGTTATGTAACATTCATCAGAATAACAGACGCAATTACCGTCACTGAATTATCTTAATGACATTCGTTATTAATGAGTAAGTGTTTTCGACATACGTCGGAGGTTGCAAATCTTGGATCATCTTTCTTTATTATCTGTTTAGATCCAATCCAGTTCCTTCACAGAACTTCTTTCCCTTCAATTTACCTAATTTAATAATTCTTCAAATTTTCTCATTTTCATTTCTCATTGCATTGTTTATTATATATTCTACAAACCCGTATGAACACAACGCAATAAATTGACACGATAAAAGCGTTGAGATAATAACCACGAGACAATACTCGACAATAATAATACGAGACAATAATAATCGAAAAGGCTGATGAAACAAAGGAATGAGTAATTTGTAAAGACAGGAAAACAGCAATTAACGTACATCCAGCTACAATTGAAAATAACTTTCTTCGCTTTAAATGAAATTCCAATCAAATACGTTTTATCAGACTCGACTAACAATCAATATTATTAGCTCAACAAATACTCGAGATTCCCAATGTTTTTGTCGAGTTTCAAATAGAACGTTAATTACTCGCTTGTCGGAACGTCCATCGGCATCGAAGACCGTGAACCAATCTACGTTATCTTCTCCTTCGTTTCAGGCTGTCGCTGGCGATACCAGTCAACCGCGAAGATTACTCGAGATGCAGCATGTACGATGTAAATTACACGGAAATTTTGCTAAATGGAAGCCACGTACCGGACCCATCGTGGCCAACGAAAGATTGCCAACAAGGATGGGAATTTAATTATACCACCGTCCCTTGTGCGTCTGTGGCATCCGAGGTGACAGAAAATGTTCGACTTGTAATTTCCTGCTTTTTGAATATTTTATCTGGTCCTATCAATCAATCCCTTTATACTGTGTATGTCGTATTCGATTATTTGCATGATCTATTTCGATAAAAAATAAGCGTAGTGTACAATTTTTGGAAAGAAAGAAGAACGATGAAAAGGGTCGAATAAACGTTTGTGGAAAGATCGATAGTTCAGAAGTGGGAAAATTAACAATGTCGATTTCCACAGAGGAAAATTATAGTACGTAACAGAATTACTAGTACATATTGCAGTAATAATTAGTGCATGTAGTGAAATTACAGAGTACATTCTAAATTCAAGCGTTACATTGCCAAATAAAATACAATCGAATAAATATTTATAAAAATACTTAAAGAAAAAAAAGGATAAAAAATTTCGAATTATGAAAGCTGATAAAACTAGGTTGCGATAAAACTGAAAATGAAAATATCGGATTGAAAAGAAACTTTAATAAAACGTTATAACGAGCAACAGCGCGAACACGCAGATTTGTTCGACATAAACTGCAAGACTTTTTGCTCCAGTGGATTTCCATGAACTTTGCGTCGCTCGTCAGAAGGAGAATTATTCATCGAGGGGTAGGAAGCATCCAGAAGAAGGACGCGAGAACGCGCAGGGTCTTAAGCTTCTCCTTCTTTTTTCCTCAAAGGGAAAGAAAAAAGGACAGAGGCGCGCTTCATTAGGAATTTCGAAACTTTGATCGAAAATTCGTTTAATCGAGGCGTTGAAATTGCTATAAGATTTCTGTGATGCTGATCGTGATCAGAAGTAAATCATTCGACTGTAGTTTTCTGTTGCAGCTGGGATGGGTTTGTCAGTATGATGCATTGCCAACCATAGCTCAAAGTATCTTCTTCATCGGCGCTATCTTCGGAGGATTAATTTTTGGATGGGTTGCTGATCAATATGGAAGAATACCAGCTTTGCTCGGAGCTAATTTAATGGGATTTCTCGCTGGGGTGGCTACTGCGTTCGCGGGTAGCTTCTGGCAGTTCACTTTGTGTCGTTTTTTCGTTGGATTCTATAATATCGAAAAATAAGGATAGAAATTTTTTTTCGATTACTTACAATTTATTAATATTAAACTGAATATACAGATATAAATTGGACAGAGAACGATATTTATTTAACGGAACTAAATGCAATACTCGTATCTATATCAAATAACTTTACAGTTATTTGATCACTCTTGTCACAACGAATCTAACATACACACACTCTCTCTCTAACAACTCTATCAATTCTCACGACTCTACTCTTCGACGACTCGAAACCTCTAACGACTCTACTCTTCGACAACTCGAAACCTCTAACGACTCTACTCTTCAACGACTCAATTACCTCTGACTTTCGCAACACACTCGCTTTTCGACTCGCATACTCTGATTTCTCGATCGTCCGCCCTTGAAACACGAAACCGTCCTTCTGCTCTAACGTTGTTTCTTGTTTTTCTCATATCTCTGTAAGAACTAGGTGACTTTAGTCACATAGGCACTCTTAAATGTAAACGAACCACAGAAGGACGACGTACACGGTTTTTTCTATTTTCAACCGATCTCTAATTCAAATTTATTCTACGATATTACAATTCGCCTTTGATAATTGCTTCACTATGATGTACATATTAGGTAACCGTTCTTCAATAATTTCTTTTTTGCCCTGGAATTGAGTTTGAAAGCCACACAGTGGCTACAAAAAGTACTCGTACGTATGTATCCTTATTTCCCAATGAAGCGTCTCTCTTTCTTTTTTTTAAATCAGTTTTTACGTTTCATTTTGTTAGCATTAATTATTTATAAGCATGTATGAAAGTATTACAAACGATACGAAAGCTAATATTTTAATCAGTCTTATCTTAAGACTTAGTCTTAATTAATTGGTATATATATAAATGCTGTTCTAAATACGATGGTGTACAGTTACTTTTTGTAATTACTGTAAGCAGGAAGATCTCTAAGTTTAAATAACAAAGTAATCTCTACAACATACTGTAAAACTGTTGTTATGCTTGATTTACGACTGACGTTTCTACAAGTATATGAATTTCGCAACAGAACTCACGTTGCCATGCAACAATTTAAATGAAATAGTAAACCATTCAAAGTTACGAAGATGCTTAAATACATATGAATATACATGAGGTCATACATATTTATTTTTTAACTGCGGCGTTTATATCAAAGAGAGGGAGAGAGACAGAGAAAAATTAATTTTCCTGTTTTATAAGAATTTCATGCAAGATAAAAATATGAAACTTTAAGATATTTGAATTTATATATACCATTGAATATTTATAATATTTAAAGGTAGTTAGTTCGCAATCATTTTCTATACTAATATTTTCCCTCTATACTCGCGATCAATTATAATTTTGTTTTCTCTTTTAACGAGACAATATTCTGATTACAAAGGATTAGTTGTTCAAAATTGCTTTTCATTTCTGGACAACTATAGCATACCAGGATTTTCATAAATTTTCACTTCCCAACGGAAAGCGAAGGTAACGAATGAATGGTTCTACAACGAACGCTTCCACAACTATAAATCTATGTATATATATACATACGTGTATATGGTTTTAATTAAAATGAACATCTTCTTCTAGCAAATTTATTTAAAATTCGCAAAAATATCACATAATAATATAAAACAATCAAGTAACATTTTAAATATTCCATTGAAAATTCTGATAAATTGTTTAATAAAAGATCGATAATTCATTGTCTGATATCCATAATACAGGCAATTTATAATACAAAATTTTATTATAACTCTACATGAAAAAATTTCAATTATAATACTGTAGAAATATATTTTCCAGTTATTGTTCTAATATCAATATACTGAAGAGAAAATCTAGACTAGTCTCTGTCTTGAAAGATATTTTATACCCTGAAAGTACAGCGTTAAGACCCTGATTGAAACGTTTGAAGAGACTCTGTTGAAACGTAAGAACGCTGATTGAAAGTTCATCAGACGAGTCATTGAAACGAGTTTTCTTGATCGAATAGCAAGTTTGTCCTGCAGACAGCATTCCAATTGGGAAAATCGAGACCAAAGAAACTCAGGTGACGTGCATTAACCCTGAATCGATGACTCAAGCCGAGGTTGGAAAAATTTACAATTTGTTCGACAAAACAAGGTCAAGTTGACGAGATTCGTGAGCAAGTGGCTGGTTCGTTAATGATTTGGCGTTCGAATTTTCTTATTTCTATTCTAATTATCAAGGTCGATTAAACGATTGATCACGAATATTCGACGGAAATATTGAGAAAGAAGGCTCGATCTGTACGAGTGTAAATCGTATTTTAATCAATGACTTGAGAAAGTGAGGTATTGATTGAAACTAAGATAAGTGATACTAATTCGTTTCGAGCGCGTAACAAATGACATCATCGGATTCATTGATTTGCAAATAATTCTATATTCAGTTCCGTATTTATAATCGAGCGTAGCGAAGATAAAATGAAAGGGACGTGATTATCCGAGGGTCTCACAACTAGAGGAAAATCGATGGGAACGAGGAAATCCTTAATTGTAGAAACTACGTAGAAAATACCGTGGAAAATATCATATATATTTTAATAGAAATGTTTTTGTACTTTTTTTTAAACATTAAAACTTTAGAGCTTTAGAAGCTTTATGTATTAGTATACGTATTTATACAGACTTTGAAATTCATAACAAATTTCTCTAGATAGATGCGGATTTTTTGTATTGTTTCGTATGTATACTTGTGTCACTTTTCTTTCTACCGATATTTAGTTAAAACGTTCGTCTATATCATTTATAATAGATTTTGTTTTTATTTATATTAATGTTAATTTTATATTAATAAAAATCACTGAAATTTTCAGTATCATCATTATTTAGTATCATCGAATTTCTTTCTTCTTTATGTTCCATATTATTATTAAAATTCTCTAATAAACATTCAAATATCCTATAGAATATTTCCATTATTTTTCACGTCATTATTTGCAGTCATATTTTCCATATTTTATTATCGATAAAGTTTGAGTTGGTTCTTTAAATTCCTATTCAACATTCCAGCTAACCAGTCGATATCAATAACACGTGCCTTTCTTCCTGCCAGGATTTATAACTTATTCAAGCAGAACCTCACTCGACCAGCTCGTTGAAAGCGTAGAATTCGATCAACTTCATACAACTCACATACAAACTGCAGATAATGCTAACAGTGGGAGGAAAATATGAGACTGCAAAGCGTATAAACCTAGTAGTTTATAAAAGCATTTACATATTTGCCACAGAAAATTTATATGTATGTAGAATATGTGTTATATAAAACATTCTGAAATTTCATTAGTATTGTAATGATTATATTGGTAAAGTTTGAAGCATTTCTGAAGATGCACATAGAAGTTACGAGATATTTAATGCAAACATTTATTTAGTACAAATATACAGCATAAATAGTTATCTTAAACATGTAATAAATGGTTATCAAATATCGGGATTTATTAATATAATAAATGTTTGACTATTTTTATAATTAAATATTTTTGTAATTACTGTGAAATATATAATTACGCTAAATAATTTTGTATCTTGTATATAGATTTTTAAATTTACTTAATTGAAACTCTGCATTATAATAACCGTATTTATAATTCTGACGTCATATTCGATATAATTATTATATGACTTTATTACGATCCTAATGAAATTCCAATATATTCATGAATATACAACAGAAACGTAATAATACTTTGTTGTACTAATTATGATACCATCATATATAATAAATATAAATAAATAAAAAATGTCTATAAATGCTAAGATACTTTTACGAGCCAACAGGCGAGAAGGAAGAAACGAAAGAAAAGAAAGAAGAGAACGAACGTTAATCAGTTTCGAAACGTTAACAACGTCCTTGCGTTGGACGGTGCTCGCGTTTATCGATTGGTCGCATTGCGAGATATCGGTCAGATTATTATTATTAATACGATCGTCTGTAATTTATCTTTGCTAATTGTGCCGCACGGAATCTTCGTTTACAATAAATGAGTTGTCGCTTTTGATCGAACGGTAACACGATATGAAATTACAGGGTGACGGAAACAGCTGGGAGAAAAGCGAATACTTTTTCTGCGCGAATAATGTAATGTTAAAGGCAGTAAACCTTGAGAGGCGAAGGGATGAAACGAGTGGTCTCAGAGAAGCTTCTTTACGTCTTCTTCTCCTTTCTGTATCCTTTCTATGAGAATAATATCTCGTCTTCAGAAGAGATCTCCTCGCCCTATCTACGCGTTGTAAAGGCAATACAAACTGAATGATACATATATTTAAAAAACGATATTTTGTTGGTTTTATGAATATTGATTTTTATAACGTGAGGTTCTTCTACTCTTATTTTCTATTAAATTAATGATACATATATTTTAGAATAGCTGTCGCAATGGTGATGATGATGATGGTGATGATGATTTGCGAAAGAAGATGTTGAAAATTGCAGACAGCATAAATAATATTTAGATTTCATGGAAGTTGATTTTTGTAATGCGAGGTTCTTCTATTCTTATTTTTCATTAAATTTCTACGTAGAAAATTATTAAACATTTGGATATAACTGGGAGGTTATTTCCGTTCATGCGTACCGGAGTTATTCGATGGTCTCGTACCGAAGCTGATAACCAACCCAGATTTTCAGGAAAGCGATTAATAGCTTAAAATTTATTCGTGCGAGATAATAATCCAAAATGTAGCTAAAGTTTTTAAGCATTGTTTGTTAGGATTACGAGAAAATGATGAATTAACAGTTATGTATAGACACGTTATATATATGTAGGAGGTCCAGAGCGTATTGGGAAAATTTACGGCGAATTAAACAGGAAATTCCGAGATATTTGCTCAAAATATCTGATTTGTGGAATTATCCTATAGCTATTTTATTTAATAAAAATTAATTCGGGTAATTTTAGAGAATAGAAATATCTGAAACCCGTGATTTAAACGAACGTTCGTCATTTTGGTTTATTATGAATTATAAATTGGTTCATTATGAAGCATGAAAAGTAAAAATCAATGATACAAAGTGATTTTAAATAAGGAAGCGAGTTCCATGGTAAACATGGTTCGAGCATCGCAATTATAATAAAGCAAAAAAAAAAAAAAAAAAAGAAACAACCACTGAGCGGTAATTATCAGGAAGCCACTAGTTACAACTAATTGAAGGTGATTCCGGATTAGAAGCAAGCCACTATTAAGTGGCTAACACGGTTGCTTCATTAAGAGCAATTACTCTCTATTTTACGGCAACTACAAATAGACGTTGTTCACTATGATATATTTCCACGTGTTTATCGCATCTTGTCCTGTTATACGATTAAAGAGTTACAACCTTGCGTTTATAATTTATTGGACGTATACGCACCAGACATTAATTTCGTCTACGTATTCGTGAAATTGCGAGATTCATTCATCGCGAAGGTCAGTTCAATTGTTCAAGATAACTTCTTATCGTTTTAATCTGTTTTCTTGTACGAAAATAGAGTAATATTTACTTGTCATTGCACTGTGGATATATATCGATATGTTCGTTCAGGAAGTCAATTGTTTTCATCGAATTAGACTCGACTTTCCGTAGAAAATGTTCATTTCGACATAAATATGTATCCCAGGCTTATCGATCTTTCAATATCTACCATAAATGGCTTAACAAGGTAACACACGCTCATGTTTGGATTATGTAAATGATCCTTTGACTCTAACGATCCGTTTATTCACAGTTAATTTATGATATTGCTAGTTACGCGTGATTCTACCTTTTGTATCTTTAAGAAATACAGGGTGATTGGTAATTGGTGGTACAAGCGGAAAGGGGGTGATTCTACGCGAAAAAAGAAGTCGAAAATATAGGATAAAAATTTAAAAATTTAAAAATTTTTAAAATTTTTAAAATAACGTCAATTGAGACAACGATCTACAGTGAGATCCGTTATAACGAGACGTGATAAAGTGCACGCGTACCGAGCGAAAATTCAAAGTCGATTTTCTCGAAAACACAGCCTCAAACGAAAAATTTTTATTCTATATTTTCGACTTCTTTTTTCACGTAGAATCATCCCCTTTCCGCGTGTACCACCAGTTACCAACCACCCTGTATAATTCGTAAATAGAAACGTATTCTTATCGATAAGTATCGAAACACTTACGGAAATTTAAATGGGCTTGAACAATCATCGGGAAATTATTAAAGTCCTTGTTATTTGATCTAAACACGATTTAATCGTAGAACTAAACACGTTTGTTAAATTAATCTATATATTGTATATCTGCTTTTTATATATTTGTAACTCAAATTTTTCTTCTTCATATTGCGTTAAGTTGCCCCAAAAGTTTCTTTCGTTTTATATTATTTTATTGAATTACGTATGATCTATTTTGTCCCAATGAATATAATTCAATAAAATAATATAAAACAAAAAATAGTATGCGTCTATTATCTCCATACGAGACGAAAGAAATTTCTGCGACAACCTAATATATTGTTCCATTCTTTATTCACAGAATATTTCTTTCACAGATGATTCTTCTAAATATTATGTTTTTTATTCCAGTATTAGAATACGTTGGACCAAAGCGGATGACATTCGTGGCGAATATGTCGATCGCAATGTTCTTCACATTTGCAACTTGCATTCTACCCTGGATCGCCTATTATTTGGCCGACTGGAGGATGACCTGTATTGTCACCTCAGTTCCTCTTGTTCTCGCCGTAGGTACGCCATGGTTGATACCGGAAAGCGCTCGATGGCTGGTCAGCCAAGGTCAGATAGACAGGGCCATTAAAATCCTTGGTAAATTCGAGCGAATCAACGGCACCAAGGTGCCCGATGACATCTATAGACGATTCCGGGTAAATAAACCGATTACCGCAAAACTAGTAACCACGCTCTGCTACCATGTTAAGGAAATTCGAGGATTTGGGAATACAAATAATTGACTATATTTCCCACACAACAGTTATACATCTATATTACACTCTGAAGAACGTCTTGCACGCACGCTTGTCGCCAACCGACTATCCTAGATTCTTCTAACATCTGGCAACAGACTTTTGTCTCCACTAAGCCTTGACGCCCTCTGGCCCTTACACACACACTCTCATGTACAGTGTAAATGTATCACTTCCCTAACACAATTATCCCGCGTTAGGTTCAATCAGGTTAGTCCCACGCGAAATTGATCCAACCATGCGAAAACGAGGGTATTCTGATTTCTGTCGCAGATACTTCTGGCTAGTGCACTTCTTTTACGCTTCTCATCGCGACTTCTGACGACTAACGAAGATGTTCGGCATTTTGACACTCTACATGAAGATGATGATAATTGCGGTCTGTGTACCGCCTACCCTTCTTTCTATTCTTCCGTTAAAAACTGGTAAGTTGATACTGATTAATTATGCGATCGAAATCCTATATAATGGCTACAAAAAATATTTGCATCATTATTCTCGTTTCCTAATGAATCGCTGTTTTAATCAATTTTTATATTGCATCAAATTTCTGTAGTTACACGAAAGTACTAAATTATAGAAAACTTGATATACACGGATTTAATTAATTGATAAATTAGTCAATATATAGGCATTATTATTTCACGTGAAATTTTACAACGTCAAAAACCCAACATTCCTGTACGAGCAGTATTAATCACAAATTGTGAGAATGCCTACTGATAAGGAAGAAAGATAATATAGAAAACGCAGACTTATGGAAAGAGAATCCCTGACATTAGACACGAATACGCGATTTCACGAAATATTTTATAGTATATATAAGATAGAGAATATATATAGAGTACATATAAGTATATATAGAGTAAGAATATATATAGAGTATATATAAGTACCAAAAATACATCCTAAGACGTGTATGCGATGTACGCTGTATGGGACGTGTTATAAATGGTTTCCGCCACTCAACCGCATTTGAATTTGTGAACACGATCGAACAATTGACACGAATTATTAATTCCCGTCTCTACTCTAGTAACGATTTGCTTTGGAACGAGGTCGAATCGTTCTGATTCCGCGCATGATTAACAAATAAGTACAGAGGACATCAATTACTTGGATGGTCTTCGCCATTTCAACGTAGCATCGATGACATCCGGTAATTGGACTCAAAGTGATTTGCTTAAATCGATTAATTTGATCAAACCAACCAATTACTTTAATTAATGCAAGCTGTACTCGAGATTCGCGCATCTTGTGTATACACACCGGGTCAGACAAAAGTTTTCATTCATCCCAGTAGAACTTTCGTAGTCCTTGAAGGAGTGGACTGATTCTTCGTGCGAAAACAAATTGGAAGCGCAGAGGGATGTATTGTTTCAGCGAATATCGATTTTAAAGCACGGTTTTAAAGCACGGTATAATCAATTCTTTTACATAAAATTATATTGTATAGGCTATTGTTATTTAAACACTTTAAATTGGATGGTTTTTACATATGCTAAAAAAATGGAAATGATGATGATGAATCAATGACACGTAGAAAATTATAATCTATTGTATTGCTGTTATCTAATGGTGTTGTAATTGACTGTATGGTGGATGTATCTAATGGTGTTGTAGTTGACTGTATGTTGTTCAATATTGCCATGAATCTCTTCTGATTCATTGTCACTTATACGAAGTATGGAAGTATACGAAATTGATAAAATTATTAATAATATTTACGAAGAGAAAGTAAACTGTTGGATATATGACAAAATAATTCTATTTTAAATAAGAGACGGGTCAGCGTGGTTATTTTGTTTACAAAATCAAACGAATTTAATGAATGTAATGGTAAGGAAGTAACTATAAGTGGCTGTTAAACTATTTTTATGCTTGAAAAGTAATTCGCAAAGTAATGTAAAGCAGTACTACTGAGTTGTACATAACCTCTTTCAGAATTTATTCTTAACCTCTTGCTTCATAACTTCCTTAATTATACTCTTCAAACTTATTGACTACTTCGATGTTGTTACGAACAGAAACTGATAAAATATTAATCTTAAATATAGATTGAAATGAAAGCTTGCCACGTAAATATATATATATATATATATATACATATATATATACATATGTACTACTTACTCAAACTATGGATCACATAACCTATACAAAAAAAAAAAGAATTATTGTACACTATAAAGCAAGAGGTTAAATCTTTAATCTGTTAAGAATTAAATTTTTTATTGTAACTGCGAAAATTATAAAAGTACCAAGCGAAGCAAGTACGGAATATATGTGGAATATGAATCGCTCAACGAACCAAAGAGCGGCTCAGTGACAAAATTAGTAAAGTAAAGACCACAAATATTACAACATTATATTCTACCACAAAATAATTCTCTATACAAAAAAGGTACACAACGAATCGATTTTTCACAACGATAAGAGTCAACAGAACCAATCAAGCCCAGGCGAGACTCTCATAAGACAACGATATCAGAGGGATCAAATCAGCGACTTCAATCTATGTTACAGAGTATAGTTATCAAGAAAAATTGCTCTTTTCATGAAAAGTATGGTAATGATACTCTTATAATACATTGTATAGCTGGTAGTCGGATGTGCCCGTGGCCATCGGAAATGTAAAGACGACGCTTTTAGAAAGTGATAGCGCCATCGCGTTTTAAAAACGCGTTAGAAGAAGGACGGTTTCGCTATCCAAGGCGAATCGAAAAGTGTGCGTGTTGCGAGAATCAGAGTTGATCGAGACGTCGAAGCATAGAGTCGTTAGAATTGAGTTGCGGGTGTTGTCGAGTGTTAGAGTTGCTAGTGAGAGAGAGAGTTACCAAATAGTTGTCAAGTTATTTGTTGTAAATACGAGCGTTGCATTTAGTTTTCCTGTTAATCAAACATCGTTTCTCTGTCTAACTAATATCTGTATTTTCAATCCATTATTAATAAATTATAATTAATCGGACAAAATTACACCTTTAATATATTCCGATATTACATTACCGTGATGTAATATTTATCATGCTTATTTTGTACGTAAAACGAATCGTTGGAATATTCCCGAAGCTAACGAAGCATTTCCCAAAAGTTAAACCGAAGAAATTAACGCGAATAGTTAAGTGAAATTTTTCCATTAACTTGTTGACCAACCGGCAAATAAAAAATCATAAAAATTGTTTCAATGTGTTGAGGTCACGCATAACTTCTTTTTTCATTGACGATTACCAAACAGGTAAAATTTCGAAATTGTACGAAGGCCACGTGACCAGATCGTATTGGAATTTGAAGTGTATGGAAAAAGACAACTCGAAGTACAAACCTTGAGCTGTACTACTCGAAGTACAAACGTGAACTAATGGATGCAGAAAAGCAATTAACGCCAAACATCCGAACAGCATCTTGGAGCCCGTCATTGTTCGGAAATAAAAGAAGTGACGAATTAAAAAGACGCAGGACTAATAATAATAAAGGAAACTTAGTTCGTATTATAAATTGAATTTACATCAGAAAAGAAGCACGATCGAGCGAAACAGATCGTAGAAATGACAAATATCATCGATATACGTTTCAGTGTAATTTCACTTTTGAAAATTATTTAGTTTAATACGATCGTATTCATCGCTCTGAAACTTTCATTGTGCTGCAATTTGTGCTGCGTCTTTTTAATTTCTCTATCTTTCTGTGTTTTCGGAAAAATTACTTGAAAGATTAAGAATTGCTTGCCTTATTTTATTTTCGATTGGTTAGGATTTGATTATTCCAGGTAAGGTTTATTATTTATAACAGGTTTTATCACTTGTTTATTATTTAGGAGTTTGTTATTTTAGGATTAGTACCTTTTAGGATTTCTTATCCTTCGAGTGTCTGTTTCAGATATCTAGGTCTATTTCAAGATGTTTTATTACATTAGGATTATTTATTCGATTAAGATAATTTAAGAGTTTCACAATGTACAAAGAAATAATCGCGTGAAATTTAGATTTATGCTTTAAACATATTAAACACGCGGTAATTTCAATGTCTATAGCCTCGAACGTGTTCTGATTAGTTGTGTCATTGTCTGTGACATTGAAATCACAAAAATCCATTGCAAGTGTGCTGTCATGCAATGTGGATGTAATTGGGTTTTTGGGGTTAGGTTGGGGTTAGGTTGTATCATCTGATTTGTACAGTACTATTTTAACGCAAGGACAGGAAACTTATTATATATTTCCCGTCCATTATTTGAATCGTTGTGAAGTGTAACGAATTATATTCGATTCGAGGAGATGTTAATGAATTACCCATTTCATATGTAATTACATGGAAATAAAAATCATTGCAAAAATAATTGATCTACAAACACCGAAACCCCCTAATCACTGGACTACTCGATACGACGGACCAGATTCGCAGGCTGAAGAGGCACTACCCGCTAGACCTAAACGCTAGATTCAATTAGTTATCTAAATTAAGTAATATTCACTTATTTATAATACTTACTTATAAATTATACTTATCTATAATAAGTATTAACTTATTGTAAATAAACAGCCATGTCACTGCGCCACGCCAGAAAAATTACTGAAAATTCTCAACGCGAGAATTGATTGTAATTTCAACAAATAAATAAAAAAAAAAATAATTGATCTAATGACAACGGAATTTCCAATATTTTTTTGTTTCGTCACGTCTTTTTCATAATATATCTTTTATAGGTACGTGATTTATTAATCGTTCGAATGGAAATAATTATTCGTATAATATTCAAACGATTCTAGCCATAAAATAAATTAAAACGATACCTGTCAATGATATGCAATCTGCGTATGACGTCAACCTCGATCTATGCTTATACAAGAAATTTTATCAATCAATGACTAGATATACAATAATCAAATATTATAAAATTTCCTGAAACCCTTTAGGTGTTAATATCTTTAATATTTGCAAGTTATTGTTTAGCGCTAATTAGTTAGAATGTAACAAGTGGTGTACCAGAATTGAGATAATTAAGCCACACGAACAATATTATTTAGATCTTTTTAATTTTTTAATTCTCTTTTGCTCTAATACTTCGTAAAATTAATCTTCATTAGCTACTACACTTCATAGAATAACAAGAGATACTTTTTCTTATATAACGTTTCATTCATAAAATCTATCATTAAAGTATATCTTCATAAAAATATCATTCCATACTAACGGTATATTTGGTGTCATACGAGATAACAGTTACCAGTGATGACATATGTAACTTTATAAAGATATCTCGTTTTATTATATATTAAAAGAATGCACTCATTGCTGCTATATTTCAGATGAAAAAAAGGAGGCAACGATTTTACAGTAAAATCGTTCGTTTACAACTGATTCATTTACATTTCATGATAATACTGTGCATTCTGAATATGCTATGATTTGGTTTAAAATAATAAATAGTCCATTCTTGCATACTATTGCTCCAGCTTTACTTGTATTTTCGATATTGGTATAAATAGAAAGACAATTAATGTCGTTCGAGTCTATTTTCGGATCATTTATATTACGTTTAATCCATATAGTTATCATATGAGACATAGTATCGTAAAATTTGGAAGAATAAAACGTTCGTACAGGAAGTACATTTTATAAGAACTCCAACAAAACTGCGTGTGCACCTAAAATACAAACTGATAGTGATTGTTCATAAGTTTATATACATTATCTAATGTCAATCGAAGGTATCAATTCTTTTTCTCCATAAGAGTACCTTTTCATTTATATGTGTTCAAAAATACATGTGTTCAACCTGGAAGCATGTGTCACCTACAACGAAAAAGAGTTTTCCTATACTTAATATTTCCTTTATATACCTATGAAAGTCTATTCTTCGCGTAGTATGAAATTATGAATAAATCTGGAATATTGTTCAATCTGAAAAGAAAAAGAACTTATTGACATCATTCATTGATACGAGATTCAGAATGTTTGTTTTGTCTTGCAGAAAAAGAAGGCAGCCCTCCCTTTCTTTTAACGTGAAATAGAAAGCGAAAATTTGAAAACAGATTTTTTGGAAATTTACTTGCAAATATCGTTTTCAATATCGTGATTTTCTTCCCAATGGTACTGTACTTTCAAATTTTCCAGTATCCCTCTAAAACCAAAAAGTCGAACCTCGTTATTGTTAACGTAGGCATTACAAGGAAGAGAAGTATTAGAAAGCAGCTCCTTTTTATTATGGATTTCTTTATAATCACGTAAATAAGAAATTCCGGAAATTTTTTCCTCAAGAATTTAATTCTTGTGTTTTGATTGATAATTATTACACTGCATACTAACTTTTCGCATACTGTTCGCGTCTAACAATTTCCTAATAATAATTACTTCAAAATTACATATGTTCTTGCACGAATTCAAAAGTACGTATGATACAATTACAATTGATTCTAAAATAATAATTATTTAAAGATATTAAGATACTAATTAAACGTTTCACTGTATTTAAAAATCTGGAACAACAAATTTTTATTTATAAAAAATGAAACTGTCTTTATATATCCTTTGTCATGATGCTATTTCTTACTACCATGTCGACATTTTTTAAAATTCATTTTGTTATCTCTACGCAATATGAAAATTCATATACTGCTTAATATTTTTTACATATTATCCATCCACCGCATGATATCTCCTGAAAAATCAAAATATTAATGTTATATTATTACAATGCTTCTTAAATTTCAATTTTTGACAAATTTGGAATCCAATATATTTTGCACAATTATTATTTATCAAAAAATTCCAAGTTAGTAACTTTCTTTTCAAATGGCAAATAACATATACTTTGATTTACCTGTAAGTTTTTGTTCCTAATCATCATTTCCTCTTATAGAACACATCATTATTGTTCTCATAATTACTACCAGTGTCATAGATATTGTAGTGGCTACAACTGAATTAATAGAAAATGATAAATAACTGTGTATAACACTAACACATAATTGTGTATAACAATGACACATAACTTTTACTTACATATCTGTCGATAAGGGATTACTGTGATATCCTGTTGATGTTTCTTAAGGCACTTGATTAGGTGCGATACGGTATCATTCCTTATGGTATACTGTAGATAAGTATTTTAGAAAATAACAAGAATAAATCTAAATTATTCAGAGGTTCTAGTTTCGGCTTAGACATAAATACAGGACCATTTGCAAAGAAGAAAGGGTGCGTTTCTACAGCCTCGTTATAGTAACCATGAATACCAATCTCTGAATTACTGGTTACTAAACATAAATATCCTATAAAATTTAATATATTTCTTTAATTTTTAATACATACATGAGTTAGTAGTTCTAAATTATGAATCATCCTACCTGTGATATTACACTTTTCCTTATAATATCATCACTCAAGTGAACAACATTAAGATCATGTAAACCATGTCATCCTATCTTACTGTGAAGATACTTAGTTATGTTATCTAACATTATAAAAATATCATCAAATTCAAGTCCTTTTATTCACATCACATGGCCACGACGATCTGGTTCTTCGTTATATAATGTTCTAAAATTTGTCGTATATATAGGATGTACAAACCGTGATATCAAGGTATCAGTTCTTCCTTCCCAAGGGACAGTTTCATTAAAATTCTGATAGAATTAAAAATTAATTATTAATATTCTAACAATCATATATGTTAAATACATTATAGTCAACGATATATACCTGAGCGAATGTAGGGGTGATTCCTTGATAATTATAAATGTCATCAGCCCACATCATTGTGCCACCTCTTTGTACTCCAGCCTCTAGATTAACAGCCTAAACAAACATACAAAATTTTATAGAAGCTGTACAAAATATAGTATATATGCGCAATATTGAAGCGTTCAAGGGGATATAAAGGTAATGTACATCACATACACGTGTACTCTCATGCAACAAAATACAATTAGATTTAATAGTATAAGCTCTTTTATTCATCATAATAGATTGGAAATTTAAGTGTCTTACGAGGGTGAGTAAAAAGTTACCCGCTCTGTCGGTGTAGAATTTATTTTAAGCAATTGTCAAAAA
Organism: Bombus vosnesenskii; assembly: GCF_011952255.1. Classification (NCBI taxonomy): domain Eukaryota; kingdom Metazoa; phylum Arthropoda; class Insecta; order Hymenoptera; family Apidae; genus Bombus; species Bombus vosnesenskii. The sequence continues at coordinate 3,101 of NW_022884238.1, read as the reverse complement.
AGACATACATCATTTTTTGACATAATCACTCGATTTCTGTATACACTTTGTCCATTTGCCGAAGGACCTTTGTATTTTCTCATTAAAAAATGTTTTGGGCTGAGCTGCGAACCACGAATGCATCGTCGTCTTCACCTTTTCATCAGCTTTTCGGCATCCATCTCGCACAAACTTTTTAAAACCCAAATCTGTCGTGCACTATTGCATAAGCAGAGCCGTGGCTGATTTGCAAATGATTTGCCACATTATCCAGTGTCACTCGTCTATTCCATAGAGCATAAGTTCATGAGCACGTTCAATGTTGTCCTCGTGGATGTGGACGGGCGTCCAGCTGTTTTTTCATAACACTTGTGCGATCTTCTTTGAACTTTTGTGCCCATTCAAACACACTTCGTGACAAAACACTTTCTCCACAATGTGCATTAAATCTTTGATAAATATAGGCATCAAACATAACCTCCGACCACAAGAAACGAATCACAGCATCCTGCACTGTTTTATACGGTCGACAGAAGTTTTAACTATCTGGAGTGCGGATAAATTTTTACTGAGAGTCGTATAGGAATCTATAATCTGTAAGTACACCTTTGGCTGAATGGAAATTTCTCTTACATATAGTCAAAAATGCAGAAACAGTGTATTGAATTGGAAAGTGATAAAAAATAAGTGAAATTTCGAGGTTGCATGTGATTGCATGAGTACACAGGATGTTTTTAGCGAATAAAAAATAATTTTGAAAGACACGAGACTTATCTTGTATTTTATGCACTCTCTGTGTCCGAATTTCCAGAAGCTCTCTATCTTATGAAGGGTTTTAGATTAGCCGGAAAATTTTGTACGTACATACAAGAAGTATACGATCTAAGTGGAATATTCCATTATTCTCTTGATACAACAGAAACGAAATTTACAGAACTTCTCAGAAAGTTGGTTTATTATTACCAAATTAATAGAATTAATATACGCTTATCATCTTTACATACCTAAGTCGTGGAGGTTTATCGTGCGTAAAAAATTAGTGTCGTTTCAAAGTTACATTTCGTACATTTTAAGCCTATAATTTGTAACGTACAAACCAATGTAAATTTGAGCTGTTTCTTATCTCCACAATAAGAAAATCCAACTTTACGTTTTTTACACAATGATATTTATGGAACAGTAATATCATATTATTGCATCGCCTGGAGAATGAAGTCAAGGTACGATGTGACCCTAGTGTAAACGCTGGGATACCCAGCTGTGCCGCACTTATAAGCATAAGACACAATACCTATTAAATACGAGGTTAATTCATGTTGTATCAGCAGTGGTCCGCCGCGGTCAGCCTGAAAGGATCGTTAAATTTTTAATCAAAGATACTCAAATATATCGATCGAATTGTATTGAAATTATACTTATATACAGTAATAATCTTCTATTGATTTGTGTATTGAAATACTCCAATTTATAACGTACATGTTATATGTATTTTGAGCAAAACTAAGATTAGAAGGAAATTAGATTAAATACCATAACGAGGTGTGAGAAGTGGCCAGAACTATTAAATTGTGTTTATCTATTATTTTTAATGTTTAAGACGTCGATTTGATGTTAATTCGAATTGACGTGTCTTCAGATACCGTATAGTTTGTAGTAACTCTGTAACTTAATTACCGTAGAAGAATCCTCTCTACCCTGAGCATGTTCGGCGCATATTATACCATCAGTGATATCAGGTGCATTAGGAAATTTGGAATAAGCTATTTTGCATTCGGCGTTCTTAATCACAGGCATTTGTACTTCCATTAATGCATTACGTCGTGGTCGTCCTACGAAGAAAATAAGAAAGATATTTAAGACTGGAACTGTTTAATTTTATTACAAAATTGATATCACTTACTATATCTTAATGCTCCCCATCCAGCAACAAGGGGGTTATAGCCGACGAAGTTGCTCTTTCGTAGGGGCTCTTTCGTACAAATGGGATATACATACCCTGAAAAATAAAAAAATAAATGAAAATGCAGGAAACGAATGACCAAAAGTATGAGAAAGAATTGTACACGCTTTATGACACAATATATGTGTACAGTAAGAAATTTCAGGATATGATACTTCAGTAATACTCAATAGCATATATATATATGTATATATTTGAGGACTTACTCGAAAATGGCACCTCCTCCACCAATCTAAGAATGGCAATATTATGATTGTGTATGTTTTCTATTCCATCCGTATGTGCACAATGTGCTGCGGTCAAAACATGCCTAGCCGATATCAGGGAACCTCCGCACTTCCATAGTGGTTTGTCTGGGTTTCGGGGATTACGAAAACCTAATGCAGCGATCCATGGCCAAGCGCCTAAAATGCAATAGTCATAGTTGTGAATATACATAACTTTTTCTCACATAACGGGTAACAACGATTATTACCTATTCGATATTCGATCATACAGCAGACGATAAGTACATACGTACAAATACTCCGAAATAGAGATTTGATAAAGACAGAAATTAAATTTTTATTCCAGTGGAATACAAATTATTAAATAATTCTATATAATTTCTATTTGAACTATACTGAACTATAAAGTTCAAACTTGTAATTTCTGCCCTAACAGTTTTTGATCTCTATCCATATTATTACTCCTATATCAATTTTTTATTTCAAGCAAAAAGATACTCTTCCTAACATGAAGTAAAAGAAAGAAATAATTCAAGTTAATAAGTAAAGTTACTACCGATAAAATCACAGCATTATTATTTAGTCTAATTGAAATGTACATTGATGTGCTGTTTAATGCCTTTAAAGTTCATTCTTTGCAGTAAATGGCTTATTATTAATCGGAAAGAAAGACATAAAACGTACCAAGTTCAGCTGGTTTACCATCGACCACCCTGGTATGAGAGACGTTGCTAAAACCACAGTATGGTGGTCGCAAAGCCTTATACTTATACACAGCTTTTATTAAAATTTCTCTCTTCTCTTTGTTTGGATCGTTCGGACAGCAAACGATCGTAACATTGCCCTGGTATCTGCACACTGATCGTCTATAAAAATCGGTGGCTGTACGGTACTGTGTCTGCCATATTTCTTGCAGAGGTTTACATTTTCTGTAG